>NW_024100586.1:350000-512544 GCF_016545835.1 Crotalus tigris | reverse complement strand
TTTCTTCTTTGATAGCTTAAAATGTAGTTTGTAGGCTATCTCTGATTTTCATTTTTGATTATTTGATTGCTTGATTTCAAATTACAAATTGGAATACATCAAGAGTCCACTGATTATGTTGGGTTAAATCAAATAAATAAAGATTACTAATTAGGTAGCAACAGGTAGAAGTCTAGCCAGGAATTTGTGATAGATTTTTTTCCCTGTCTTATATGTTCGTTATTTTCTTTTCTTCTGACTGAATTACAGAACTGAATGTTTAAACTTCAGCCTTCCTTTATCCATCAGGCTGCATGTAAAGATAACAATCAGAGTTTCTTATCTTCTGTAATATTATTTGAAAGTCCTGCTTAGTCCTTTTTTATGAAATGTGGCAAAGGATGAGCTGTTGTAGCAAACCAGTGACATCTTATGGTATACATGAAACCTAGCAATTTCTGCTTTGACTCAAAATGCATCCTCCTTTTCTTTGTACATCTACACGTTTAATGTAAAGCTTTTTATAATTATATTTTTATTAACCATTTTTAAGAAAATTGAAAGAGAAAAGATACCCACAATCAAAATAAAGATTATCAGGGAATTAGTGTTAATTTTTCATTATTTCATTTCTTAGTTTTAAATAAATGATATATTATTTTAAAAACTACAAATATTTTTAATAACTGAGGACTATATGACTATCAGTTTTGTTTATTTGTTTGTTTATTATTTGATTTTTATAATCCCCATCTCCCCCATAACGTGACTCTGGATGGCTTACAGGCAATAAAGCAAAATAATAATAATTAAATATATTAAAATATGCAGATTACATTTTTTAAAAACTATACAAAAACCAAAACTAAGACATGGATGGCATGGAGATAAGATCTTATTACCCCATTAACCACCTCCATAAGTGAACATTCCCCTCAGGCCTCAGACCAAGTAATAACACCCTTCTGGAAGGCTAAACGGCTGGAACAGTTCTCACCTCCTGTGGTAGAGTGGTCCACAAGATCGAGGCCATAGCAAAAAATGCTCTTCTCCTTGATCTGCGGGAATTTCTTAGTAGATGGAATGTGTAGCAGGGTCTTCTACTGGCTCGAGTGGGGTAGACTAGTCCCATTGGGGGGAGAAGCCTCCGCAGGTACCATAGATCCAAGTCATATAGGGCTTTAAAAGTAACAACCTTGAATTGGATCCAGAAACAAACTGGTAACAAATGCAGCTCATGTAGTAGCAGTGTTATATGTGTAATCCTATGGGACCTCAGGATTGTGGGCACTGCTGCATTCTGGACTAGCTGTAGCTTCCGAAAATTATTCAAGGGTAGCCCCATGTACATCTCATTGCAGTAATCCAACAGAGAGATGAGAAGGATATAAGTGACCATGACCAGGGCTTTACAATCCAGGTAAGGGTACAACTGATGCACAACATGAAGTTGCACAAGGGTCCTCCTAACCACAACTGCCATCTGCTTTTTGAGCCAGAGTTGTGCACCAGATCTCTCTGGGGTAGCGCAACCCTATCCAGAACTAATGATGATAAACTACCAGATCCTCAGGTCCTTTGCATCCACAGTTGCTCCACCTTACCTGGGTTCAGCTGAAGCCTATTGTACCCTATCCAGACCCTGAGAGCCTGCCGGCACTGTAAAAGGCAGCCACAGAATCACTTGGATCATTAGGTTGAATAGTTACAGCTGAACATCATCAGCATATTGATGATATTTCAACCCATGTGTCAGATGATCTCACCTAGATTTAGAATTATAGTAATTTTTATCCAGGCAATTAACTAAAGATTTTAAGTTAAGAGAAACCCAGATTCTACATTGATTAGACCATACATTTTTACTTGTTCCTGTTTGCCATTTAATGCCTTGTTTTCAATTTTTATTGTAATCATTTAGTATAGAAAATTAAGCTTTGATGCAGTGTTTATTTTAACAATGTGTTTCTTCATATCCCAATTTTTCTTCGTATTCATGATATTTTTCCAGATCTGTGAATAATTATTTTTAAATAAATCTGTTGATTTTGTCAAGTAAATTCCCAGATATTGCATTGTTATTGCTAGTTTTTTGTTTTTGTTTATTCAGCAGTAGCATTAAATCCTATTATTTAATTCATTTTTTTATTTTCTCCCTCAATTAAATGCCATGTCAACATTCATCTTTAAAGTTTCATCTTTATTGATCTAGTATCATGACACTACACATATCACTATATTTATTCTATCAAATTCTAAAAAGTTTTTGGGTGAATAATAGTTAAATACAGAATCAGCAGCATATAATATCAGTCTATATTCTTGAATTACTAATTTGATTTCTGACATATCTTCTTTGCCAATGCCAGTAAAAACCAGGAGAAAAGGGACATTACGGTCCATTTTTTGTGAAAAGGAAAATTTTATGATAGTGTCTTTATGTTCTTTATGATTATTCTGTATCAATACAAAAAAGTCAGACACAATGCATATTCTTCAGAGATGTAAGCATAAAAGACTATTCCAAATTATCAAAAGCTTACTTCACATTAAGAAAGATCATAGTTATCTTTCTGCTAGTCTGGTTTACAAAATCAATAGCATTTGAGATATACCTAATATGTGCCTCTTTCAGTATGGTTAAAATGCATTAATTCAGGTTAAAAAAAAAACAGAACTATTGCCATAAAAGCTAATATTCTACTTTAAAAAAAAGAAATAGATATGAATTGATGGTCAGGTAATTTCCATAACTAGTGTTTTCATCTTTTAAAGTAACCTACAAAACAGAAATAATGTGAAAAGGAAATATAAAAAATAAAGAAACAAAAAAATCCCAAATGGGATGTCAAAATAAACAATGGAAATTGCAAAGAAGATAAATCCAAAGATAAGAAAAACGAACATCTCATCAAGGAACTTAACAAAGAATTTCAGAGAGTTGCTAGAAAATACAAGAAACACTATTACATTAATATCTTTAAATATATTGAACATCAGACAATAAATCTAACCTAATCTAATTTAATCTAATCTAAATATTTCTGGAGAACATGTAGAAAACTTTCCACCACTATGTATATCCAGTTATTAACTGTAATAATTTTTATTACTAGATTTATGCTTGCTTCATTCCACAGTCAACAAGCAACTTTATGCATATTCACTTATAATATGTTTTAAATGGCTTCACATCCATTTCACGTACATAAAAATGTATAAATATATATACTGTTTCTCTTTTTTACTGATAAATGTTATTTTGACTTATCAGTGATTGACATGAGATAACAGAAAAGTCCTTAGGTAGGACAATTTTGATTTATTGATTGATTTTGGGCCTTCAGGTTGATGTCATCCCTTAGAAAACCACATGAATAGATTCTTTCCAGGAAGGTTTGTCCCCAACTTGGCCATTGTAACTGAGTCCATCTACCTTTTTTTTTTTTTAACTTTTAACCTTTTTTAACCCTGTTTTTTAAAAATGTATTGATTTGCTGTTGGTCAGCCTCTTCTCTTTTCTTCTACCTTTCCCAGCATAAGAGTTTTCTACTGATATCTAGGTCTTTTCATACTCTATACAAGATATAATAACCTGAATTTGGTCATTTGTGCCTTGAATGAGAACTTCAGATTGATTTGCTTCATTTGTTTTTGTTTTCTTGGTTATTCATAGTATTTGTAGAAGTCTTACTTAACACCAATGCTCAAAGTTTCAATCTTACTTCCTCAAAAGATTCAATCTTACTTCCATTTCCATAGAGTCTCACAGGAAAACTGTTACTTTTCTATTCTTTGTAATTATATAAAAATCATGACATATGGATATCTTTCCCAGGTCCTTCATCACTACTCTAAAAGTGCTAGTCTACAGCCTGTTTCTTGACTTCCTGTTACTTTACACCACTTCAATATCTTTGTCAATTCTAACATTTTTTGTTCTACCCTTTCGCCATTAGTTTGGCCTCCTTTATATTTAGTTCTAGATCCCTTTTTTCAAGTCAGATGATACTGAATCCCAAACTGACTGATAAGAACATTCAATTGTTTAAGGTAGATGTGAAATAGGAAGGGAAAAAAACATTTTTCAATTTTTTTCAGGTCACAGAACATTAGAGTTAAGGGGAGAAATTTTGTTGGAATCCTTTGCCTGCCTTTTAGTCAGTGATGATTCACAAACATAACCACCACTTTCTTCTCCTTATCCTTGAAATGTCATGGAATAGAAATTGGCAACCCTTGTTATGAGATCAGTAAATGGGCACAAGTCAGTTGATTACCAATCAGACTCCTGAAACTGAGGGCTAAGAAGAATGGAACAATCTGGGAGCTCTGGAAACAAATGGAGAAAATACAATTAATTAATTAATTAATTAATTAAATGGAAAGGTCTTTTTGGCTGAATCAGAATCAATAGAGTACAATGTAGAAGATAGAGATAGAATCAATCTATATTATACATAGCCAATTTGAGACAATGAAAGGACACTGAAAATGAATACAACAAAGAATGAAGGAGAAAGGCATTTATTACCTCTAGTGATACGTAAGATAGGTAAGACTTATTGAAATCAGATATGTATTTTAAGTCAGAGAATTCATAAACTGAAACTGGAAGCTTTATGTGTGGACAAATAAATTGAAAAAAACAAAATGGAACTTTTTCTTATATATGGCCACAGCAGAAAGTGCAGAGATGGAAGGACTCACATATACCCAGAACAGAAGAATGGCTGATAAGATTAATGGAGTTGGTGGAAAGGGCCAAACTGACGATATTGTTTTGTTCTGTGTTTTTTTGTAATATATTTTATTGATTTTTTAAAAAACGTAAATTACTTAATGATTGGTGAACAGTGTATTGTCTGGGTTACATTTGTAAAGAAACCATTAACAATTGATTTCCATAATCCATAATCCACATAATGATTTTAGTTGATTTTCTCTTTTCCCAAAATATCTTCTTTTGCAAACATTGAGTTAATACAATTCTTATTGTTTTGATAGACAACTATTAAATATATAATTTTTCCCAATATTCCTAAAAATAATAATCACATCAATATAATATTTCTTTTCTATCCAATAATTCTGGTTGCCTTATCATAGATCCTGTTACAGTCCTTATTTTAATTTGTTTCTCCCACCAAATTCTAGGTATTCTCACTAGTTAAGATTTTCTCAAAAATTAATTACCTTTAAAAATTTAACTCCATTTTCCGTATGAACCATCTTACACTTTTACATTTCTTAAGGAATAGATAAAACAATGAAAAAAGAAAAAGAAAGGAGAGCAAAGTAAAGAAACATAAAAAATAACATACTACTTAAAATATATGCCTCCTAAGCTAATATATATTTATTTCCTAAATTTCTTACTTGTTTTAACCACAATTAAAAATATGTTTAATCTTTAAACATTCCATTTAATACATTTAGTCATCTAGTCCTTTAACTCTTATTCAATCTAAAACATTTCCTTTATCTAAGTCATTTTAACTTTTTTATATTACTCATATCAAGAAAGAAAACAAAAAAGGGAAAAAAGCATACTATATTATTTAGGGAATTCATCCCTCTTAGAATTGACATATATATTCCAAAATCTTTCTATTTCTTTAACCATATTCAAACAAATATATTGTCCTGAAGGCAGGACAAGAAGCAATGGGTGGAAACTAATCAAGGAGAGAAGCAACCTAGAACTAAGGAGAAACTTCCTGACAGTGAGAACAATTAATCAGTGGAACAGCTTGCTTCAGAAGCAGTAAATGCTCCAACACTGGAAGTTTTTAAGAAGAGACTGGACAGCCATTTGTCCGAAATGGTGTAGGGTTTCCTGCCCGAGCAGGGGGTTGGACTAGATGACCTCCAAGGTCCCTTCCAACTTTACTATTATTATTATTAAATGTTTCTTTTTTAAGTATTCTCTCTGTTAAGTCCCATCATCTATTTTCTTTGTTTCCACTTTAGTCTTTTTCCTCTGCCCAGAATCTTTCTTAATCAATGTATTTTGCTGAATCAAAAAGTTTTACTGTACATTCATAAATGTTACTGTAGATATAAAAAGTAAATCAGGTGAAGTGTCTTTGTACGGGGCTTCTGCCTTTCCATGTTTATTGAAAATCTTTTTCTTTTTCTTTCTCTCCACTTCTCTTACCATTTCCTTTCTCTCTGATATTCCTGACATCTCTACAATCCATTTTATCCCATCTGTTTTCTTGTTCTCAGATTTATTTTATAGTCTTAAGGGATAAGTTGTTTTTTACAATTCTTGTAAATTTTTTTTCCAGTAGGGTTAAATCATGTTTCCTTGTTTTGTTAAGTTCCATCTTTAAGTCTCTATTCTCAATTCTATATCCATTTATCTGTTTTATCTGTTCCTTCTCTGTTGTTGTTTTTGGGAATTTTTTTGTTGTAGAGTTAACTTAGAAAAAGATTGATTTATATTTTCAAAGTTATTTTGGATTTCTTTGTGATTTAAAGTCATTGTTGCTTGAATTAATTGCAGTATACTATATATCTCCTCCTGTGAAGTATTTATGTTTTCTTGATATGTTCTTTCTACATGTCTCTGATCCATGATGGCCATGAATTTGAATTTTCCTCTTCCTTTCTTTTCTCTGCAAATAGCTTTAGAGTCCCAATTAAATAGATATCTGTAATCCAAATAGTTCAAAAAAGATTTTTTTTATGAAATTTATAATTCTCTATTTGTCTACAGCCCAGATTATTGTCTTTTTTTGTCACGGCTGTTCTTTGTTGTTAAAACTTTGAAGACCACAAACACAGATTAGCTTTTCCTAGGTTGCCAAGTCTTATATTAAAGTCATAGCTGTCATAGTCTTCATCCACCACTAGGTGTCAGCAACTATTTGTTTTTCAATTTCCAAAATAAACAATTATCTTTAAAATGAGAGTCTTAATCATTCAAACAATTTTAGATTTATCCAGATATAGGTTTTAAATTTCCATATATTTTGATCCTCCATAAAAAGATTAATTCACTACTTCCATTAGTATAAGGGTGGGGCAGAAATCCCCCTCCTTCCCTTTCAGAGGTATTTTGCTTCTTGAGGATCTTTTCCAGGAAATTAAATGTAGAATAGAAAAGAGAAGATCAAATTCCTCACCCAGTTTCAAGCACACTGTTCACAGTTGTGCTGATTAGTGCTTTTGGATTTTGGTTTTGTTAGTAGCTTAGGCTGGTCGATGCAATACGACCAGCCTTTCTCCTGTCAGGTTAGAAGGTTTTTCCCAAGTTGAATGGAATGGCTGCAGCCATTCCAGAATTGCTAGAGCACCCTTCTTTCTTTGTTGCCTCTCTGGGGCAACTTAGACCCATTTACAGTCCCCAGGCAGGGCAAAATTAGCTGTGGGGGTGCAGAGAATCTGCAAACCCGTGACCAGTCGCTACTGCACAAAACCAGAAGTCTCACAAAATTAACTATATTGATTAAAGAAAAGACTTTATCTAACTTGGTTTCTATTTGGGAATCACTCTTGAAACTGAAAGAAATGAAATTTTAACCTTGGGTATTGACGATTAGACTTGTTTATGATAATAGAACTATTTCTTGTTATGGTTTATTATAGTTCAAAAGGTCACTGATTTTTATCTGTCTGGAAGAAAATTGAAAATTACTTCTTTTTAAAGATTTTTCCTCTTTTTTTCTGTACTTCCCAATTTTGCTCCCCCCCCTTGTTGCATTTTATACTTCTTTGAAATTTAGTAAAGTTTAGTGAAAAGAAACAAAGAATGAATGTAATTCACCCGGTGGACAATAGATGCTAGCTGGAGAATTCTGAGAATTGGAGTTTAGTCATCTTAAAATTGCCACGTTTAAAAACAAAGATATAGGGAGGTATGTGGGTAAAGGAAAAAGGGATCAGATGGAAAAATGATGTCAGTGCGACTTGTATATTCTACTTTTCTCTGTAAAAAAGATATTAATTTACAAAGGAAGAAAATGTTTAAAAAGTGTGCAGAAGAATAAGCAAAGTTCATAAATTTATTACAGAATTCTTCTTCCAAAGCTCACAAGTGAAAGAGCGGTATTGCGTATTTTCATTTCTCTATATAATCAAAGGTAGGAAAAACTCATTAGGAGTCCTGGCCTAATAATAGCTGGAAAGAGAATCTACTTTGCCTCTTCCCTTGTTCCTCCTGGGGTGAGGGGTGGGGATAATGCAACCCTCTGGCTTCTTCCTATAGAAACTTTGGCAAAATTAATATCCTTCTCTGTTTTATCTGCACTACCCTAGTGGGTGAAAAATGAGAAGAAAACACCGATTTGCAAAGCGCAGTGGAATACAGAGAACATAAATGCAAACATTTTTTTTTTTTCAAATTTGAAGCACTGGTTTTAGATCTGGAATTTGATAACGTTTAGTTAGTTTGATTGGTCTTCATGTTCAGAAGAAAATGATTCCACTCTAATTTGGGATGCAGAAGAAGACTTATTTCAAAATGTTAACCATTAGCAATCAAATATTGGGGAGATTAAATATTTCTAGGACTGCAACAATAGAGCATCATCCAGATTTGTCTGCATAACCTTTGCCTTATTAATGTGACGTGACATTTTGTTGAAGAACACAAGTTGAAGTTCACTTGACTCTTTAAATATTATGAAGAAGCAAGTGAGTGAGCAGTTGAATGGGAGTGGGAGGAGGTAGAATTCTATTATTTCATATTTATTCTTAGAAAGATATTAGTTTTATCACCAGAAAAGGAACTATATTGCTGATGGTATTTACAGAATACTTTTGATGCATAAACACTCCCTAGTTTTACTCAGAAATGAAATTGCATTAACAAGCATAATTGGAGAATGCTTTAATTTTAGTTCTATCATTAGTTACTTGTACCGTTATTGTATAATTAGTTGTATCACCATATCAATCACTATAATTATTTATAAAGACTGCAGTTTATACTCCAACACAAAATCTGCTTGGTTGGGTAATCTATATAATATAGTAAACAGTAGAAACTATTATATTAAACAATGACTCACAATGGCAATTCAGCAAAAAATTTACAACCTTTGTGGGGGAGGGGTTGCCACTAGGCTCTCAACTAAGAAAAAAAGGAATAATCCCCCCTAAAGATTTCATGATAACTGATTACATCCTCACACTAGGTCATACAGAAAAGACAATAAAGAAGCATATTATGAAACTGATTCTACTTACTGTTTTCTGTCAGGCAAAGAGACTCTTCAGAGGAGTGCTATTGAATTGCCCTTCTAGCAGTGGTGATGGCAGGACTTCATATCTTGGAAGAAGAAAGATTTTTCTACCAGTCAGGCATAACATATTGGCAAAAGTAATTAGCAGCTGAAAAGAGTTTTCCTAACAAGCCCAACATAAACAGCCGTAGACAAACAGCTCAGATTTTTCTGCAGATCAATCTCAAAAACCTGGTTTCAGTTCAAAGTTCTCTTGAAGCAGATCAGAGTCAAGTATTGGGCAGATCTTATCCTTTGTTCTTCTCTGAGAACTAATCATAGATCAGAGTGAAGTAAGCCAATTCTCTCCAAAGGATGTTTAAGCTTTTTTAAATGCTGCTATATGGAATAGCTTTTTATTGGGAATTTAAGTGAAATATATACACCTCTGAGCAGGGCTTTTTTTCTCATACAACGCCCAGAACGGAGTTCCGGCACCTTTTTTTGGATGGAACCTTATAGGGTGGGCAAGGCGGGTTGTATGATGTGTGTGAGTTCCGGCACCTTTTTTTTAAAAAAAGAAAAAAAGCACTGCCTCTGAGCAATATGATCTAGGCAAATACATACCTGATGAGTAATTATGAAGTTGGATGCTACTAATATTGGGAATATTGCATTTCTGCAATATAATGAATAGGTTACATTGCTAATATATCACATAGTAAAGAGATCCTTGAGCATTTTAAGAGGTTTACTTTGGATGTAATTTGTATTTATGATTTCATAGCAATTACATATAGCCTAAGAGGAATTTTCTGCCTTTTGTAAATTATATCTTCTTGCTTCTGTTTGCATTTGTTTCCTTGGCACATGGGACACTCTCTCTCTCTCTCTCTCTCTTTCTCTCTCTCTCTCTCTCTCTCTCTCTCAGAATGTCCCCAGTGCACCGTGAAAAACTGAAAAAAGTATCAGAAGAATCATATCACACAAGGCATACAATTGTGAATGTATTAGTCTATTCAGGTTTTAAATTTTAAACCTGTCATTTGAACAATACACACTTGTTTTGAATATATTCGAAGGTTTAGTATTGATGTCAATTTATACTTTCCATTTCAAATTACAATAAAATAGGCCTCCATTTCTGTACATTTTGTATTTATGTCCCACAGAAAAAAAAGTATTAAGGAAAATTTGAATAGTTCTGCACCTGAATTCTTGAATTCAAAAATTATTCTGAAAACAGTGTCACATATGAAGGATTATCAGAAGCTTTCTGTCTTTGTATGACATTTTATTCCATCAGATACTGTCTTATGTTTTATTCTGAATCAACCAAACAAGTGACTCTAGAATTTCTCTCTTTCCCTTCTTTCCCTTCCATGACTCTTAAAAGAATTAGAAGAAATTATAGTCCCTCTCAGGCAAAACCACATGGGTGTGTAAACACAGAAGATCGAGCTTCTGGAACTCGAGACTGATTTCTCATTGGTGGCAACCTGAGGAACATCATTTGTCTTCACTCCAATGTTGCTCTGAAAACAAAATCTGGATCAACAACCCTGAACCATCAGGCTTGCCAAGGTATACATTTATGCTTGGATTTACTCTTTGTCTTTTGTTTAAGTAAAATCTTAAACATTTGCTTATAACTGTTATTGATTAATCATTTATATAGTAATATCTTAATGCACTGTTCTTGTATTAGATTATCTGTTGTTTTGATTGGTATGCAACAGCTACAAGCATGCATCTGTAACCTGAAAAACAGATATCTGATGCTTTCTGAATATTTATAAGCAAGAAAGTCAGAGCATAGCACAGTTACAGCTTGTTATCTTGATCTTATTTCCTTCTTGACCTTGAATGAAATATCCTGTTCTATTTCATTACAGCTGTGTTTTAAATATTAGAGATTTTACTAGCTTTGCAATGGCATATCAGATAAGACAGAACTTGACTGGACAGAAAGAGATAAGAAAAGACGCACACCATGTTTAATGGTTTTGGGGAACAGGAAATTACACAGCAGAGGCAAGCTGGTTATTCTAAGATTTGCACTGTAGGCCAAATCCACATCTTTCCTTTGGATCATATTATTTCCACAAAACAAATTAATCACTTGTTATTTAAAACTAGCTGTATTTTGCTGAACAATACAAATGAATTCTTTACAAGACATGTTGTGCTGCCATTGTAAACGTATAACCAAATACTAGAAATACAGCAAGTGACACGGAGAAGTAATTAAAAATCTTATAAGTAAGTTTAAAACCCTCAAAAAAAATTATGGGATCATTATAAAGAAATGTATTTCATCTCTCATTTTTTAATTGCCTGAAGATTATGTTTGGAGAGTCCCAATGGAATGATCCAATAGTTTAAAGTGAATTGTGATGGCAGTGGTGTCGGCTCTAACATTTCTCCAAATTTTCTAAAGGGAGAAGCTAAAAATGATGCCTCTTCCTTCCTGTTGCCCAATTAAGTGGCATCATCTACCTAATTTAGCTAGTCTGAAAAGCCCGAGCCTCAGTGGCATTTTCATCATACTGTAATCGGTATGATTACTGAATTTGTGTGTTTTAAATTTTTATTTTGTTGCTGCTACCTAGTTTGTGTGGCATTTTTATATTTATTTGGTTTGATTTATGTTTTGATTTCAATTGGATTTTTTTTCTTTTTCTGGTATGCTTTGTTGTTAACTGTTCAGAGATATTTGGCTATGGGGTGGTTTAAAATATAATAAATAAACAGGTACATCAGGAAGTATCAGACTGGGATTTTAAAAACAACAGTCTAATGGAAGGACAGATACCTTCATGGGTGTGACTTTGAAGTTCTCAGGAATAAAGCTTAAATGAAGAAAAGTTTACTTTATATTATTTCTACACAATTTTTACTTTAACCTACTGCCATGTATACAATTGGTGTAATCTTATCCTTATATAAATAATACAAATCATTATGATGGCATACTTTTCTATTTAACAAACATCTAAGAGTAACAGACTGCCTTTCTCCTATAACTGGCCCATTAACTTAGGTTTCATTTTGTTTGTATTCTTTGGAGAAAAACTTAAATAGGATTTTTAAAAAGTATCTGTTAAAAAAAATTCTTCTTAAACATTGTAAATTAAGTCATTTTGTATTCCCAATATTCAGATGATAATAAGAATCCATTAGAAAGTTGCACTACTTTAACATGAGGAAATTCTACTTTTCATCAGTAGAATATTGTCAATTTACTTACAACATCTATTCTTTCCACTTACGTTATTTAGGCTATGTAGAGCACAAAATCAGAATTCATAAAATATTAATTCACTGCATATTCATGCCGTATTACAAGAAAGACTCCTGAGCAAACTCGGCAGCTGTGCGATAAGACGAAAGGTGCTTTCATAAATTGGCAATTGGTTACAAAATAGCAAGCAGAGGAATAAAAGGGCAATTCTCATACTTGGGAGATATGCAAAGAGGGATTCCTCCAAAAATTTGTGCTTTTAAACTGTAATATAAATATGAAGTAGGCTTGATCAATGAAGTGGCCAAGTTTATTGTTAGGAATCAACTCACAAAGGAGATTCTGAGTAATTCCAAGGATTATTCAAGCTGGTAGACATGCAAGATAAACAAGTGTAAAATAATGAATAGTGTCACAATACCTCTTTCTCTCAAACTTTACCTTTAATAAAATTTCAGGTAGCAATGATTGAAAGGGATCTTGGAGTCACAAGATGATGAAAATGTCAGAAAATTGTGAAAATGGCAAACTCCCAGTTTTGAATCAATAGGAAGAGAATTTAAGATTGAATTGCTGATAAAATAATGCCATTATAGTAATCTGTGGTGAGACTCTGGCTGGAATATTATATAGATTTCTAACTACCTTTAAAAGGATACGGCAAAGTTGAAAATGCTACAGAGAAGCCAATCAAACTGATTAAGATCAGGAATAAGGAAAGGCTACAACAATTAGCATTATTTTGCTTGGAACAAATTGAAGTGCCTATCTGATTTAAAATTGTAATCTACCAAGTTTATTTTGATTATAACTTGCAGTCCAAGGTTCCTACATGCATAAGCAAATTCACCAAGCAGGGAGCATGGGAAGAAACAGCAGGAATAAGAAAGTCAAACCGAGTCAAACGCCAAGGAAAGGTGTTAACAACTAAGAGTTCTTTTTGATTTTAATTTTGTGCCATTAGGTCGTTGATGACTCTTAGTGACCACATAGATAATTTATCTCCATGATGATCTGTACTTAATCTGGTCTTTTACATCTTGCAATGTGTGCACTTATCACCATTTTAACCGAATCCCTCCACCTTGCAGCTGGTCATCTTCTTCTTCTCTTTCTCTCTTCTCTTTTTCTTCTTCTTCATCTTCTCTCTTCTCTTTCCTTCCACCTTTCCCAGCATGAGGGCCTTCTCCAGAGAGCTAGGGCTTCACATAATGTGCCTGAAGTGAGATCATTTGTACTTCGAGTGATAACTCTGTGTTGATTTGTTTGGACATTAATTTGTTTGTTTTCTTGACTATCTATGGTTATTTTTGGGAGGCTTTTCTAACACCAAAGTTTATCCTGTTTCTTCAAAGTCCGACTTTTCCTTCCATAGAGTGTCATAGGGAACACCATGACTTGCATCATTCTGATCTTTCTTGGTATTGACATATCACACAGCATTTGAATATCTCTTCAAAGGCCTTCATAGCTGCTCTACCTAAGTACTAGTCTTATTGATGGCTGATCCTAAAAGGCAGAAGCTATCCACCACTTTTGGAAGTCTCTTTTCACATTCTTTCTATTCATAGGCTATTTAAAAGATAAAAAACATTAGCTATGGGATTCTCTATGGGCTTTTTTAAGGAAAGAATTTTATTTCCATAATAACTAATCAATTTGGGTATAATTTTTTGAAATGCTGGTGTCACATCAGTGATATTTTACCACGTTGGGAACTGATAGCAGCAGACTAGATTCCTTCTTTCATAGATTTATTAGAGAGTTAAATTTTAGATTTTAAATACATTGTAATAAAACTAGTATGTTAAGTGGTTCTTTATGGTTATGAAAGAAAGATTTTTTTTTTACAAACTATGGCATATGGAATATCCCTACATTGTAATATCCACTGAAATTTGCAAAGCTCACATACCAGGGAACCTGAATAGTACTTCAATCAGTGTCCTTCTTCTGAGTTATGGTAGCTCCTGAATATTTTAACTTTTACAAGGAATTTCTGTTTCTCTCCCTCCAAATAAGAAATCAGTACATGCTGTCTTTTTATCTTTTTTGCAAAACTTTTGTAACTTTGATGTGAAACAGCTTGGCTGTTCACATTTCTTATTTCTGCATATAAATTCCTATGAAAACTGTGATGATAGTATAAAACTCTAATTTTTCAGCCAGGTGCTTACTACAATAATTACAGTCATTGCTGTCGATTTCAGGGTAGAACTGTTAAGTTTGTGGGGAGAGAGAAGTAGGGGCTCTCTTGAGCTCAAAATTGAGAGGCAGGAACAAGTCAAAGTTTGATATCAGTTGATGGACAACAGTAATGGGAAGAAGCATTAGTGACAGTGTAATAGCCTTATTCTTCTTATGACTGTTAGATGATAAAACTAATGTGGCTTATTTAAGGTTAGATTATATAAGGAAAGAAAATCCATTGAAATGCTTATCAGGCTCCCAAACAGAAGAGGACATATTTACTAAAATAGATTTCTTCCAACTTTACTGATCATATTACTCATAATAGAGTAACAGAGTTAGTAGGGTCTTAGAAACCAGCTATTTTACTCCCTGATCAATAGAAGAGTCCTGGAAGACGACCATTCTGCTTCTGCTTCAGGAACTGTTAAAAGACCTGTTCAAATACTATGAATTGTATTGCATATATAATTACTTCACTGCTAAAAATATGTGCATACATTGTACAAGTAAAATAATTATGAAATTAGTATTTCATTCTTATTTCACAGTATAGCATAGTATTTCACAGTGTTTCATAATATGTCAAAATATGTTGATTTTAAAACTTGACTATTGAAATAATGGGCCTTAATTTTTTTCTTTCCAAGTTGCAAATTCAGCAGATTTCATGCTTAATCTTGTCATGGTATCGTATTTGCAACATATTCCAATCAACTTGTCCTGATAAAGCTTTCACCCAATCCATCATTTTGTCATACAGTAAGATATAATGTCTGATAAGTAATATATCTATGCATAAAATGTTTTCAAAAAGATCAGCAAAATGGTTTTTCTTGAATACATTGTTGAAAATAAAAAAGTCTAATCCTAATATAAGCATAAGATATATCCATCAATAAATTATATAATGGTGATCATGTAGTTGTTTGGCTACTATATTAAAAATCTTCCTATATATGTTTAATACTAGAAGATAGCTTGCTGTAGTTCAGTTGGTATTTCCCAAGCAACCCTTAAAAGATATTCTAGAGGAGAATTTCATACAATATAAAACCTTTATAAATCCGGCAGCTAAAATGAAATCTATGTATACAGAGAACATTTCATATGGGATACATTAAATATAGAATGGTGTAGGTGGATGTTTGTAGAATGCATTACGACATGGTTGATTGACAACTTTGTCTCCCAAAAAGTAGAGAAAGGAATTAGGGGATCAGCCATATTGGACTTAATTCTCATTAACAGAGATGAAATGATAAAAAGTGTTGAAGCTACAGGAACCTCAGGGGGAGTGATCATGCAATATTGGAATTCAACATTATGCAAGCACAAGCAATAGAACATAGAGAGAGTCTTGGACCTTAAGAGAGCTGATTTCAATAAATTAGAGAGAGCATAAGAAGGATTCCATGGATGAGAATCCTCAAGAGGAAAACAACTCAAGAAGCTTGGGAAATTTTGAAAAGTGAGATTATAAAAGCCCAGTTCTAAATGGGAAAAAACCATCCTTAATATCTATCTCCAGAAGCCTCAGTTTGACATACTATCAAGAAAATACTGATGAATCACAGAAAGCAATTCTCTCCATGTTGAAATCAGTCCAAGAAACAATTGACTTAGCTTGAGATGAGATTAAAAATAATACAAAGGAAATGAAAGAACAATTTTCTAATTTAAATCTACAAACTCAGAAAATAACTACAGAGAAGGAACTAGCAACCCAGAAAATAGAAGGAAAACTAGAGAAAGCTGACTGAAACATGGAAGGACCTAAAGGAAGAAACTAATGGACAGACTCAGACAAATGAAGAATTGGAAGACATAACAATAATATTGGAAATGGACATTTTACCAACCAAGATTTCAGAGCATACTTGAGGATAAGGAAGGAGAGCCAATGGAATGGAAGATAAAGCCGTTAGCAGAACTGTGGGGAATTGGAGAAGGAGGGAGGCTGTTTAATGAATATCAATGGGCTAGTTCTTCCAAAAATACTTTAACTAAATTGTTTTTCTTGTTCCAAACAATATACACAAAAATAGAGGAAGAATTATTTGATGATCCAAATGCACTGACTTGGAAAGTTAGTTGGCAAAAGAAGAAGGCTAGAATAAGACTGAAGAAAACAGAAGATTTGACCTGTTAGAGGGAATATTATTATTAATTAGATGTTTGAATATGGCTAAGAATAGATTGCTAGAAGTAGAAATATTATTATAACTAGATAGATAAGATTTGTAATCAGAATATCATATCTTGGCATGAAAATGAAAACTAAAAAATGCTAAGAAGTTTGAATAAGGAAAGCTTTTGGTTACCCAAATATAACTTGCTTTGAAATTATAAATGATTGGGATATTTTGAACATGGATGGGAAATTAAAATTGAAAAAAAAGCAAAAATAGGATACTGACTGAATAAATGGATATTTATGCAATTAAGATATGTTTTGGTTAGAAAAGATATTTTAAACTGATATTATTGATACCATTAGAAAACTGTAACAAAGATGCTGATATTCAACTGTATATTTATTAATAACAATAAGAATTGTATTTGCTTAGTGTGGGAAAATGTCTATTACCAGAAGAAGAGAGGATGTATTGGATGGTGTAATATTGGATTTAGTTTGAAGAAGCTTACATATACCACTGATTTAGTAATGGACCCAGTCAACACATTTTCTATTAAGTACTTGATTCTAAAAATAGAAAATTAATAAAATATTTTTATTAAAAAAAAAGCTATGGATGGAAACTAATCAAGAAGAGAAGCAACCTAGAACTAAGGAGAAATTTCCTGACAGTTAGAATAATTAATCAGTGGAATAATTAAACTTGCCTCCAGAAATTGTTAATGCTCCAACACTGAAAATTTTAAAGAAGAGATTGGACAACCATTTGTCTGAAATGGTATACAGTTTCCTGCCAAAGCAGGGGGTTGGACTAGATGACCTCCAAGGCTCCTTCCAACTCTGTTATTCTATTCTGTTCTGTTCTATTCTATTCATTTTTTAATCAAAAATGATTACACAAAACTGATTTCCTTCTATGAGTTATTCTGGCAAATATGCCACAAAGTCATTTTGTGGTGCTTCTTTATTGGAGCCACTTCTAAAATTTATAAAAACATGGGTGAAGTGTTCCTGTTTTTGTGACTGTCAGCTCATTTTAGAAATTCTTTCCCAAAGTTTAATTTCTGAAGTTAAAATTTGAAAGAGAGAATGAAGAATTTTTTTATTTGCCCCACAATAATTCCCAAAACTGGCAGCTCATGACAAAACAGTGCTATTAAAATGTTTGACAGATACTCTACCGTCTGTAAACTTAATTACATAAGTGAATGGCTGTATCTCTGGATGAACCTGCTGTTTTAAGGATAACAAAAATAATCGTCAACCGATTACAAATCATAGGTTCCTTGCAAACTGCCTAATTATCTATATTATCTATAATTATCTATATCACCACTGTGGTGTTATTAAAGCACTAAATATTAGTAAGATATAAATGGCACTTTAATGAAGGAATGTTCTTATCTGTTGGAAGACCCAGGAAGAGAGTAAAAAAATTAAAAAGCACCAGAAGGTTTTTCAATTGGACATTTTCTCCCACCTCAAAGGCTATTACCACAAACTGCTCCATGGGAAAGATTCCCTGAAAAAAAACTAGAAAAACAAGGTGTAACTACTGGAAACGCCTTCTTGGTTGGATAATTTACTTCCATTTCTGAGAATGACAGATTCTTTCCCCACCCCACCCCAGGCTGATATCAACTGTTATGTGAGTAGTAGAAAGTTTCCATATAGTCTCCTTATTTATAATTTTTACATTGCTGCTAGGAGGTTTGTTATCTTGACAGGTAAGCAGTTGAAATAAATACATATTGGCCTGAAGGCTATCTAAATTTCCTTGCTGTGATTATGAATAGACATTATGCAGTGTAGTAGCAGTATTTATTACTGTGTTAGAATAATACAGACTGAAGGCAAGACATAACAAAGCAAATCTATCTACATATCTACATACAGATCATATTTACATCTGCCATGCAAAATTCTGGGTTCAACCTAAAGGGTGGTTTGCTTGTGCAAACAAAACAAAATTTGGCTACACTAAGAGTAGCAGTTGAATGGGGATCTGCCAAAAGACATAAAATAGATCAGTTCTAACTGATGTGTTACTAATATGCAGAAGTAATAATAGGCAGCTTCAATATTTTAATAAAATAAACCATTCAATTAAATTTGTATTAAAGTATTCGGCTTCCCTGTTCCACAAGATAAGTCCAGACCTTCATAGGATAGCATATTCATCTTCTAAGATAGTTGATAGTGAAAGTTAGTGAATTAATAAAAATATGCTGCCTACAAACCATGAAGTAGATAAGATCTGGCTTGTTGGGAAAGATTAAAAAATCTGCTGGGTTAAGCGACATCTGTTACTTTGGCCAAATCTAAGTAATAGTCACAAACTAACAGAAGAAAAAGTCATTGTTGCTTTGTTTAGCCTTTTCAAATGCCAGAAATAATAAGAGAAGTGAAAATCCATATGAAGCCTCTTTTTTGATTGTATATTTCTGTGCTAATTGGACTGATCATTGTCAAGATGGGATGTTCTAAGACTTTTTAAAAAGTTCAGTTTGAGGCAGAAAAAGTCGATCTTGTTCAGACCTACTTCCAATTGTATTGTTATATTTAAGATATGTGTGGAATATAAGAAAAGAAACATAATGCACAAATCCTGGAAGTGGCTTTTTAGCTGAAAACTTCCAAAATCAATTTCTGATTGCCTTTTTTACAGGAATTCAAAGACAGAAAAATACTTTATATGAGTGCACTAAGATGGTATAATAATATAAATAAATTATTGAACTCTTACAATAATTTGGTGACTTAATGAACCTTTGAAATATTTTTAATTGGCACTGGTGAGCCAGGAATCATTTGGTAGTTTGAAAGTGTGTTGTAAGATATTGAACTGCAAGAGGGGGAAGTGGACCATTGGTGTACATCCAATCTTAGTGATGAAAAGTAACTAGCTGACTTTGGGCCAGTTATACTTTCTCTGCCCAATCTACCTTAAAGTCTAATAAGCACTTATAATCCACATTTTGGTCTTGAATGGAAAGGATACTTGAATTAATGCCAGTTCAGAGCCTGTTTTGCAAGTAAAATAAGCAGGAGCAAGAACACATTTTGCCCAATCATTGAAGAATGATGTAATTCCGACAATATGTGATTAGGAACTTAAACTTGCTGTAATGTCTAAATTAAAAGATATGTTCATAATATATTGTTTTTTGTGCTTTTAATATTTTAATGTACACAGAGTTCCCCTGTGAGGGAAATGGGTTGTTTTTAAATATGAAAAATAAATAATAAGCATATTTAAACAAGAGTGTTTCTCACACAAAACACATATTATACAGTACAGCAAATATAAACATCTACAGTCTGACTTTTAAGGGACCCAAATATTTATAAACATTGTAAATTAGCAGATGTGCAAAAAATGGAAAATTAAAATCCTAATCTTTTTTTTTTACCTCCTTTGTTCTTTATTTTCTGGAATTTTAATTTTGTCAAATTTGCTTTGTTGTAAAATTTGCATTGTTTATCTACTATTTTTCATTTATCTTAATGTGCAAAAACATTAAGTAGTGAAGAGTGGAGACTTTAACACACTTAAGATCTACAGCCAGCAATATTCTAATGTACTATGGAACTGCCTCAATGATAATGATTTATCAGGATATTTTTCCTGTATTGTTTTTTCTACAGCAACTAAATATGGCCCATTTCCAAACTTGATCACTGTTTTTGGGGTGAGGGAATCAACTTTTTGATGAATGCTAAGTAATGAAAAGGAGCATTGGAAAAAAATTTTTTTAAAAAAATCCAATTTTATAATTTAACCATACTTGGTACTCTTCTCAGAGAATCTTAAAACTTAAACAAAAGGCAGAAAATGGTTTCCAAAGTAATAATCAATTAGAGCATCCTATGAGGAAATATTATCTATAGCTTGGACAAATGTATAAAATTATTCAGAATATGAAGAAGTTGACAGATTCTTTGCCCTTCTCACAAAATCCAGAGTTATTCAAACAAACTGAATAATGGGAATGGGAATAATGGGAAATTGGAATTGAGACCGGTGAAATGAAATTGTTACACACAGTGCATTATTGTGGAGCTTATCAATAAAGTAATTATCTGTGAACCTATCTAGATTTAAAAGGGATCTCGATCCTGGCAGATCAGGTTATTGATGATTGCTGCTACAAATCATAAAAGTTACATATTACCTTCAGTATGGATGACTGTATTCCTATAAGTATTAGTTGCCAGGCAGTTTAAGTGGGAAGGCAATATTATGCATGAACTTCTCAAAGTCATCTGATTGGTTGCTGCACAAATAAAAGGCTGAACACAGTAGAATCAGTTTATAATAATATGCCATTGAACTAAGTGTTTAATGTGAAATATAAAGGCTGCTTACAGTTTTTTGGGGGGAGGGGCTTGGATTACTTAGGGAAGTGAAGTGTCCATGAATATATAGCAGTTCTAATTGGATGAGTAAGATTTGGGTGCATAGTAAACAGTTGCAATCCTTTAGGTTGACATATCTATGCTAGTGATTGAAGTGAGGCTATGATATGAATATAAGGCAAAATAAACAAATGCATCAGATTTCAAGTTAATCTCAGGTTGTTACAGCTGCTTAACCTTTTGGCTCACACTTCCAAAATATGTAAGAACAATGTTCATGTAAGCAAACCAAAGCAAATCTGTCAGCACTCATAAAAAATGCAGAATCTATTTTTATATGTTTGAGATGATAATTGTATCAGGCTCTTGAGTTCTATAAAACCCAGTGATGATAAAGCTGTGAGTCAGAGCTGTTCTGCACTTTTAGGCAGCCAATGTAGAAGTGTTTGTTTAGTTAACGGGCTTGACAAAAAAAATCTATTAAGTCTAATTGTCCCATTAAATAAATGGTTCGCTATGTTCTATATCATCCAGAGACAAATGTCCATATGTTATCAGCCAATATATTAATTTATTCAGACATGAAAATATTTCAGTGATATTTCTCAGCATTACGAATCACGAATTATGAACCTAAGTATAAATGTTTAAGACAGCGATGACTCAGAATTACAAGTTCTCATGTTAGTATATGATACAGAATAAAGCAAATTAATGTAGAAGCTGTTGGGACTGAATATTAAAAATGATTGTCAAAACATTTTGAAAAGATCTTATGGAACATCAAATCTTTTGAGATACCTAGCATTATAATTAATACCCTTATAATTAGGGGTTTAGTAAAAGCAAAATTGGGCTTAAAATGTTTGTGCACTCTGATTCTTTTTTAAAGAATTTTTGGATGGTACAATATCTAACTGTACCGTTCCTGTTCATGAACCAGTGGGACATGAAACAGTCAATCTGTGTTGGTTTAGAGGGGTGGTACCTGAGTGTACTATTGTGTACAATTTACCTAAGCCACAGACAATGCTTTTAATAAAATTTTCATAGCATTAACCAAAACCTTCATGATTAGAAATGAGATTCTTTAGGATAAAGGACATATCATGCTAGCAATAATATCATTTTTGATAATTGTATCATTACTAAACCTTTAAAAATATTGTATAATATCGTATAATAATTTTTGCAAACTATTATGTTTTTAAAAATATGGAAAAGTTGAATTGTAATGGGTAAACAGCTACTTCTGTTATATGTATCTAAGTGCTTCATCAAAATGATTCAAATATGCAGTTTTTAATACTTCCTTGCTAGTGTCTCAAATGACTCAGTTTTGATTCTGTATGAGTTTTAAATATGACAATGAAAAATAGTACAGCTCTGTCTAGTAGAGTTATATTGCCGTGTAATTCTCATTTTTTCCTCTACTATCTAATTTATTAACCATCATATATAGTAGAAAGACAGAATATTAATATATTATTAAAAGCAACACACTCAAAACTGAACCAGATTTTTTTTTTAACAAAATCTAAGATAACCTGCTTGTCAAATGCATATGATATTTGCAATGGTGCCAGTATCAAAAAGCTACATTGTTACTGTTGTGTCCTGAACCTGCAAGAGTTGAAAGCAGGCTCAGAATTGTTGCAAATGGTCCCGGGCAATCCAAAAGCTGCCCAGGACCAGACAGAGTGGCGCCAGCCTTGTGTGCATGTGCAAGGCGTGAAAATGGTCAATTCCTATTGGTTTACACTGTCCAGGTTTCAGGAACTATAAAAGCCCTGCGTTAAGTTTACGATGTTGAAGATAGGCTGCTTGAATGATTTTGATGTCTCCCACCCAGAGAGATGGAATTCCTACGTAGCAAGGGTGGAGAACTACTTTAGAGTAAATCAAATAAGAGAAGACGGCCTGAAGGCAGCAACTCTTCTGTGTGCCTGTGGACAGGAAGCTTTTGAGATCGCGGACTTCTAGAGTCAGTAACATAAGCTGACTTGAAGAAGATGTTGAAGGAACATTTTCAGCTTAAGTTATCTGTCATTGCTTGGAGGCACACGTTCGAGCAGAGAGACCAGAGGCTGGGTGAATCTGCTGCAGATTTATTGCTGCCTTAAGCCAAGTGGCCAGGCCTTGTGAGTTCAAGGATCTGGAAGAGAGGCTGCACGATAGTTTTGTGTGTGGCTTAAGAAGTAGGGACCTACAACAAAAGATCTTTGCGAAGGAAGAGGTCTCCTTCCAAGATGTCCTGAGAGAGGTGGCAGCTGAAGAAGCAGCAGGCGGGGCTGTGAAGGCTTTGCAGCTTGCCAGGAACCCTCCAGCCACTGCTACTGTCCATCAAGAGGACGCTCGAGAAGAATCAGAAGAAGATCCTGAAGAGGAGGTGGACAGACTTCACCAGCCAGCTGAAAGGAGGCCGAAGGGCCATCCGGGCAAGGCCCCAGCATCTCTTCAGTGCTTCAGGTGTGGAGGACGCCACAAGCGAGCTGACTGCAGGTTTCACTCTGCCATTTGCAGGGCATGTGGCAGGTAAAGCCACATCACCTCCGTGTGTTTGGGTCAGAAAGGTACCAGGGTCCCCAGCCAACACAGGGTGGGCTTCTGTGCATCGTGCAGGAGCATTCTGAGGACAGGGACACACAAGCCCCTTAAGAAAAAACTTCGCATTGATGTGAAGTTGCAAGGGGTTCCCTTATTGATGGAGTTGGACACAGGGTCCACTCTATCAATTATTTCTTTTAACACCTTCAAAAGGATTTGCAGCAGTAGTGGCCTTCAAGTTAAACTCAAGCCATCGAATCTAATACTCACTGATTTTCAAAATTCTAAGGTCTGTGTAAAGGGGGAGGTACAAGGTACAGCGTAAGGATTGTGAAGGTTTCCTGGATGTGGTGGTAGTTGGGAGTGAACATACGAGTCTTACTGGACTCGATTGGTTCGAGGCTCTGGGAATCCAAGTAACTGGGCTGCACAACTTACAAACATTGGGCCTTACAGAGGTTTGCAAGGAGTTTGCGGATGTGTTTAGTTCAGAGCTAGAATCCTACAAGGGGCCTCCCATTGCACTATGGTTAGACCCAACAATCACGCCCATTAGGGTCAAGCCTAGAAGGGTGTCTTTTGCCCTCAAAAGTAAGATAGATGCTGAGCTGGACAAATTGCTTCAGCAGGGCATTTTAGAACCTGTAGATTCTAGTCCATGAGAAACCCCCATAGTAACGCCTCTAAAGGCTAATGGGGAAGTTCATATATGTGCAGACTATAAGTGCACACTGAATAAAGCGTTGCAACAGCATGCATATCCAGTGCCATTTGTAAGCCATATTCTGGCCTCCCTCAAGGGGGGATGCATTTTTGCAAACCTTGAGCTGGCACAGGCCTATCAACGGTTACCTGTTGATGAGGCATCTGCAGAGGCCCAGACAACTGTAACACATAGGGGAGCCTTCAAGGTCAAAAGACTGCAATTTGGAGTAAATGTAGCCCTTGGCATATTTCAAAATGTCATGGAGTGCACACTTAGAGGTATTCCTGGGGTCTGCCCCTACTTCGATGACATCCTAATTGCTGGGGAGTCATCTCAAAATTTAGCAGAAAGGTTAAAGGCTGTCTTGCTTCGTTTTCACAAAGCAGGCCTTAAATTGAAGAAGGATAAATGCAAGATAGGAGTCACTTCCACTGACTTCTTAGGGTTCAGGATTGATGCCCAAGGCATTCACCCTGCTGAATCCAAGCTGCAAGCGATTCAGTAGACCCCCCCTAGGCTCAAGTCTAAAAGTGAGCTGCAAGCCTTCTTGGGGCTTTTAAATTTCTATCACACATTCCTCCCACATAAGGCTGCAGTGGCTAAACTGTTACACCGGCTTTTAGACAAGCAGGCTCCATGGCAGTGGACTAAAGTCCATGAAAGAAGTTTCAATGAGGTTAAGACCTTGATGTCTTCAAGTGCTGTGTTAGTGCATTTCAATGAGCAACTGCCTGTTTGCATCACATGCGATGCATCTCCTTATGGGGTGGGAGCAATACTTAGCCATTTGAAGACTGATGGGACACAAGTCCCTGTGGATGATGTATCCTATTACTCAAGGACTCTGTCATCTGCAGAGCAGAATTACACTCAGATTGTCAGAGAAGCCTTGGCCATAGTGGCTGGCATAAAGAAATTCCATGATTTCTTATATGGCCACCATTTCATGGTCTACACAGACCATAAGCCTCTGCTAGGTTTGTTTACCACTAACAAACAGACACCACATATTATTTCTTTACATATGCTGAGATGGTCCATTTTCCTGTCAGCATATGACTACACTCTAATTCATAAACCTGGAAAAGAAATGGGCCATGCTGATGGCCTCAGCAGATTACCTCTTAAACAGATAGAGGCAGATCCTGCTCCTGCCATTAATATTCTTTCCATTCAGGAGTTGCCTGAATCTTCCCTAAATGCTAGGGACGTGGCTGCTGAAACTGCCACTGATCACACGCTTACACGCGTGCTGACTTGGGTGTTGTCAGGATGGCTTGACATGTGCCCAGATACTGAGTTCCAAAGCTTCTGGTACAAGAAGCATGAACTTTCACTTTCAAGGGGTGCCTGTTATGGGGTAGCAGGATAGTAATCCCAGCCTCATTGAGGTCTAGAATCTTGCTCTCTCTGCATGAGGGACATCCTGGTATAGTAAGGATGAAAGCGCTTGTGCGCAGCCATCTTTGGTGGCCTGGCCTCAATAAAGCCATCGAGGCTCAGGTGCACGGGTGCCAATAGTAATGGCCGGAAATGCCTCAGGCCCCTGTACACAGGTAGGAGGAAACTCAAACCCCATAGTCTAGGGTGCATATAGATTATGCTGGGCCGTTTCAGGTGCAATTCTTCCTTCTCATTGTTGACAGCCATTCCAAGTGGATAGAGGTTGTTTCTGTTTCCTCCACTACTACTGCCAGGACCATCCAGGTACTGAGAGGAATTTTTGCCTCGCACGGGCTTCCAGATGTTCTGGTTTCAGATAATGGCCCTCAATTTACCTCTTTTGAGTTCCAGGCTTTTCTTCAGGCCAACTTGATCCAGCATGCAACTTCTGCTCCCTTCCACCCATCCTCCAACGGACAGGCAGAGAGAATGGTGCGCACTACCAAAGATGCTCTAAAGAAACTGACTTATGGTAACTGGCATCACAGGTTAGCAGATTTCCTTCTTGCACACTGCACCACACCTTGCACAGCCACAGGGAAGAGCCCCGCAGAACTTCTCTGAGGTTGCCACCTCAACACCAAACTGGACAGGTTGCACCCAGACCGGGTGGCTTCACAGGTGTCACAACCGTGGGCACCTAGGAGACTTCAGGTGGGCGATCTGGTCTGGGCCAGGAACTATGGGCCTGGACATCTCTGGGTCACAGCAGTGGTATGCAAGGTCTCTGGGCCTTTGTCATATGAAGTAGCCTTAGATGATGGCTGCGTTCTTCGCAGACACATAGACCAACTGCGTTGGAGGCTGGACAGCCACGTTTCCGCTCCTGGCTCTGCTCCGGGGGGGGGGGAGGAGGACCATAATATGCATTCTGGGTTACAGGTTCCCAGTTCTAACAGGGCCTCACAAGATGCTGAGGCTGTTTGGGGGTCATCCCCAGTTTCCGCAAGTGCACCAATCAAGAATTCCCAGGAAAGGGGGTCACCCCGCACATCCGTTATTGCTCCAGACAGGGAGTCACACCGGGGGTATCCACATTATTCAAACATGTCAGATAGTGCTCCAGACAGGGAGACACACCAGAGGTATCCACAAAAATCAAACACAGCCATAGACAGGGAATTCCATCAGGGGCATTCTCATAATTCAGCTATTGCTCCGAAAAGAAAGTCAGTAGAAAGGGGGTTTGCCATGGAGGCGGCTCCTGACTCTGGCACCTCTGGCACATGCTCAGGGGCTACAGAGTACTGGGCACTTTCATCATTCAGGCCTTGGGCTCGAGGGACAGTGTTCCCAAGAGGAGCCCATTGTGGACTTGGGGACTTCCACCCCTCCAAGATACACTGGCTCAGACTGAGAGGGTCCAGCCAGTCAGCAGCTGGGTGGGTCGCCTGGGTATTTGGGGCATCAAAGTCCTGGCCTGCCTAGCCTGGTAGGCAAGCAGGTAGGCCAGGCACCCTCATCGGGGTCACCTGGGTATTTAGGACATCAAAGTCCTGGCCTGCCTAGCCTGGTAGGTGAGCAGGTAGGCCAGGCACCCTTACCGGCCCTTAGATTATGTGAGGTTCCTGTCAACACATGAGGAACCTTGCTATGAGGTCGCTGAATGAGGAGGGTAACACTCATATACTATTTTGATTTTGGATATGTTTACTTGAGTTAATAATTATTTTGAAAGGTGTTCGTCTGCATGCAGACCAAGCATTTCCACTCTCCTTGCATTTGAATAATGCATCCGTGTTCCACTCTCCCTGCATTGCACAATGCACCTGTGCATAAGCTAGGTGTGTTTTATCTAGGGGGGAGGGGTGTTGTGTCCTGAGCCTGCAAGAGTTGAAAGCAGGCTCGGAATTGTTGAAAATGGTCCTGTGTAGTCCAAAAGCTGCCCGGGACCAGACAGAGTGGCACCAGCCTTGTGCGCATGCGCAAGGCGCGAAAATGGTCAATTTCTATTGGTTCACACTGTCCGGGTTTCAGGCACTATGAAAGGCCTGCGTGCTTTTTGCTTGGTTGTAGGAGAAAGTAATAAAGAGCTCGTTGTTTTCACCATGTGTCTTTGTCAATTGCCAACGAACGGAAAAGACAACAGTTACCTACCTAACACCTTTGTATCCTTGTATATTCCATCTAATTCCTGTTTGCCTGTTTGTCACCTACAGCAGGGGTCCCCAACCCCCAGTCTGTGGCATGCTAGCAACCAGGCCATGCAAACAAATCCCCATCCATGGGATGCAGGCAGCACGTGAAACCACGCCCCTTCTGGTCCATGGAAAAACCTCTCTCCACAGTACCAGACCCTGATACTCAAATGTTTGAGGACCACTAACCTACAGTACAAAAGCCTTTTATAAGCTTTTTTTTTCATCCTCAGCTACTTCCAAGGAGGTACAGGTAGTCCTTGACTTACAAGCACACTTGAGCCCAAAATTTCTGTTGTTAAGTGAGATATTTGTTAAGTGAATTTTGCCCTGTTTTTCAACCTTTCTTGCTTCAGTTGTTAAGTGAAACACTGTGTTGATAAGTTAGCAAACTGACTGTTGAGTGAATCTGGCTTCCCCATTGACTTTGCTTGTCAGAAGATCACAAAAGGTGATCACATGACCTTGGGACACAGCAACAATCATAAGTATGAACCACTTGCCAAGCATCTGAATTTTGATCACATGATCATGGAGAATGCTGCAAAGGTCATAACTGTGATAAACAGTCAAAAGTCACTTTTTTCAGAGCCATTGTAACTTTATAACTTTGAGCAATCACTAAATGATTGTGAAAGTTCCATAAAGTAATCAGCCTTTTCTATTCGGTAAGGAAAAAAAATGGATCCAGGAAATTACAGACCTATCAGCCTGACCTCAATACCTGGAGAGATTCTGGAAAAGATAATCAAACAACGAATCAGCAAACACCCAGAGGCAAACAAAGTCATTACTAAAAGCCAACATGGGTTTGTCAAAAACAGATCATACCAGACAAACCTTATTGCATTCTTTGACTAAATGACAAAATTAGTGGATCAGAGGAATGCTTTGGATATAATTTACTTGGACTTCAGTAAGGCATTTGATAAAGTAGATCACAACCTACTACTTGACAAGATGGAAAAATGTGGGGTAGACAGCATCACCACCAGATGGATCCATAGCTGCCTGATCAGCCGTACTCAGCGTGTGGTCCTCAATGGAACCGCATCTACATGGAGGGAAGTGTGTAGTGGGGTGCCCCAGGGTTCTGTTCTGGGCCCAGTCCTCTTCAACATCTTCATCAACGATTTGGACAAGGGGATAGATGGGGAACTCATCTGCAGACAATACCAACCTGGCAGAACTAGCCAACACTCCAGAAGACAGGCTTAAGACACAGAGGGATCTGGACAGACTTGAACACTGGGCACTATCTAACAAAATGAAATTCAATGGTGAAAAAAGTAAGGTTCTACATTTAGGCAAGAAAAACCAAATGTACAGGTATAGTATGGGGGTATCTTGTTCAATAGTAGTAACTGTGAGAGGGACCTCGGAGTCCTAGTGGACAATCATTTAAATGTGAGCCAGCAGTGTGCTGCAGCTGCCCAAAAGGCCAACATAGTGCTAGGCTGCATTAACAGAGGGATAGAATAAAGATCACGCGAAGTATTAATACCACTCTACAATGCCTTGGTAAGGCCACACTTGGAATACTGCATCCAGTTTTGGTCACCGCGATATAAAAAAGATGTTGACTCTAGAAAGAATACAGAGAAGAGCAACAAAAATGATTAGGGGACTGGAGGCTAAAGCATATAAGGAACGGTTGCTGGAATTGGGTTTGTCTAGTTTAATGAAGAGAAGGATGAGGGGGGAGGTGATAGCAGTGTTCCAATATCTCAGGGGCTACCAGAAAGAAGAGGAATTCAAGCTATTCTCCAAAGCACCTGAAGGCAGGACAAGAAGCAATGGATGGAAACTAATCAAGGAGAGAAACAGCCTAGAACTAAGGAGAAACTTTCTGACAGTAAGAACAATTAACCAGTGGAACAACCTGCCTCCAGGTTGGAAGTTTTGAAGAAGAGACTGGATAGCCATTTGTCCAAAATGGTATAGGGTTTCCCACCTGATCAGGGGCTGGATTAGATGACCTCCAAGGTCCCTTCCAACTTTTTATTATTATTATTATTATTATTATTATTATTATTATTATTATTATTATTATTATTATTATTATTATTATTATTATTATTGATCATCGCACAGTCAGCCAGATGTTCAGACTGGATTTGGCATTTTGTATACCTATCGAGTCCTTACCCAGGACCTGGGATAGGCAGATGTGGATGTTTGATGGTATTACAGATATCGTCGCAGGATGGAAGCAGTTACTAGTAAGGCAGCCTTTTGCAATTGACTAATAGCGAATTTGTCAATGCCAATGGTGTTCAAGTGGTGCTCCAGTTTTTTGGGGATTGCACCCAAGGAGCCTATGACTATTGGTACTACCCTTGCTTGCTTTTGCCACAGTCTTTCTATGTCTATTTGTAGGTCTTTGTATTTTGTTATCTTCTCCAGTTCTTTCTCTTCTATTCTGCTATCTCCAGGCACTGCCACGTCCCCTATCCAGATTTGTCTTCTTATCGACAATGTTAAGTCGGGGTGTATGTTGCAGCGTGCTTGTCTGTCTGAATTCTGCAGTCCAGAGCAGTTTATTCGATCTTTTCTTATGACTTCTACTCCTTATGATACCACCAGTTTTTTGTCGTACAGGCAATATGATGATTTTTGCCCAGATATTTCCAATGCACATTGTTCGCTACTTTGTCATGCGTGCTTGTAATCAGTTTGGTGCAAAATCTTCTTGCAACAGCTTACCAAGTGGTCCACTGTTTCTTCAGCTTCTTTGCATAGGCGGCACTTACTGTCTGTTGCTGTCTTCTCAATTTTGACTTTGTATGCATTTGTTCTTAAGGCTTGGTCTGGTGCAGCCAGAATTAGTCCCTCGGTCTCTTTCTTCAATTTTCCTGCTCTTAGCCATTGCCAGGTTTTATTGTTATCTGCTTTCCCAGCTATTTTTTTCATGTATTGGCCATGTAGTGCTTTGTCTTCCCATGCCTCTATTCTGTTCTTCATTTGGTCTTTCTTGTAGGCCAGTTTGGTCTCTCCATTAGTTAGTAAGCCTTCCTGATATACTAATTTCAGTGCATCTTCATCATTGTTCTTCAGATATTCTTCCAAAGCCATTTTTTCTTCTTCAACCATCTGATGTACTTGTAGCATTCCACGCCCACCTATTTGCCTTGGTAGATTAAGTCTATCAATGTCACTGCGTGGATGAAGGGCATGATTCATTGTCATTATTTTTCTGGTCTGCCTATCCATTGCTTTTAGTTCTGCTTGAGTCCATTCCACTATTCCAGCTGTGTACCTAATGACTGGGATTGCCCAGGTGTTGATTGCCTTTATGGTATTTCCTCCATTGAGTTTGGATTTTAAGATCTTCTTCACTCTCTTGATGTATTCACCTCTAATCCTTTTCTTGACTTCAGTGTGCTTGATGTTGTCAGCTTGAAGGATACACAAGTATTTGTAGTACTCTTCCTCACCAGACTCAATGTATTTAGAGCTAAATTTAAGGAATTCCTGATGACTTCAGTTTCCTATTCTCTTTCCTTGTTTGACCAGTAAGTGTGGCCACATTTGTGCCAAAGCCAAAATCCCATCCAATATCCTTTGGATAGATATACGGACAGTACAAATGCTGAGACGCAGACTTTCTATCAGGATGATGTTTGCCAACAGATGTAGACATCCATATAAGGAGGTCGGATAGTTGCCGATGTTTTGATGTTGATAGCCCATGTCCTGAGTTATTCAATATTGTTGACAGAGGAAACAGCGCAATAACAAATAGTAATGGTGACAATGAATCTCCTTGAAATATTCCTCTCTTGATATTAACCTCTCCCAGTCTCTCACCATTGATCTGCAACTGTGTCTTCCATTGTGCCTTCGATCTTTGCACAAATTTTCTGATGTTTCTACTGACTCCTGTTATTTTTAGGCACTTGATTATCCAGTCATGTGGCAGAGAGTCAAATGCCTTTTTGTAGTCAATCCATGCCACATTCAGGTTGGTCTTCCTTTTCTTGCAGTTTTCCAAGATCATTTTGTCTATTAGGAGTTGATCTTTGTTCCTCTGCTGTTGGGGCGGTTTCCTTTCTGCTCAGGTGGAAAGAGATTGTTTTCAACTAGATGCTGTTGCATTGCATCAGCTACTACACCAGTTAGTAATTTGAAAGTTGTTGGTAAGCAGGTAATTGGCCTGTAGTTACCTGGTGTTGCCCCTTTTGCTGGATTTTTCATTATTAGGTAGGTTTTCCCAGTTGTTAGCCACTTTTCAATTTATCCTCCTTGTAGTATATTGTTGAATTGCTTGGCAATGAGTGGGTGTATAACAGTTAGATGTTTCAACCAAAACCCATGCAGTTCATCTTCACCTGGTGCTGACCAATTTTTGATTTTCTTTGCTCTTTTTTCTACCATTTTTGTTGTTATTACTAGTTCTTTCATTTCAACTTCTCTTTTATTTGCATCCACCTCTTTTAACCAAGCCGCATCCTTGTTGTATTTCTTTGGGTTATCCCATATCTGCTTCCAGAACTGCACTGTTTCTTCCTTGTCAGGTACTGACTGATTCCTTGCAGTTTCTCCATTGATGGATTGGTAGAAACGTTTCTGATTGGATTGAAATTGGAGGTTCTGCCTATAGTTTGCAATTCGAGCTTCATATCTACTGATTTTCCTGGCTATAGCTGTTATTTGTTGCTTTATTATTTCCAGTGCTTCCTTGATCTTCCTTTTTCTAAGTGGTATTTCTTGATTAGGTATTCTTTGGTCTTCTTGTTCTTCAGCTTCTTTTCTTTCATCTGTTCTAGCTTGCTTGCATGTGATCTTAACTTGCTGATCTTATTTTCTAGTCTAACCTTCCATTTTTCTGGTGCACTGTTTGTTTGTTTTTCTTCTTTGTTGATTTTGCATCCCAGGTATTCTGTTATAACTGCAGCTGTGCTGTACATTAGTTGGTTTGTTTCTTGCAGTGAATTGGTGCTTATACTTGATATTGCAGTATTTGCATCTTTTAATGCTTGTGCTAGCTGTTTCTTTGGAACAAGCTTCAATGCAGGTAGCCTTATTCTGTTGTTTTTGTGCTGTTCTAGATGCTCAGTTATTCTTTGTTTCAATTCTTTTATTTCTTTAGTTAGAGGGTTTTGTTCTTCCTGAGGAAGAGGTGCCTGAGTTTCCAAATGAGAACAGTTGTATATCTCTGCTGGATTCCTTCACTGCCAACTCCCCCTGGTTTGCCTCTACATTCTGAATTACTTCTGGTAAGGCTTTGATTTCTTTGCCCTGGGTAAACCTTTGCAGTTCGTCCAATTCTGTTTCTGTGAATATTTTATTTCGTGTTATAAATCGGCGTTGATCTGCTAGTCTCTGTTCTGTTATTTCTGATTCTGGATGTTGTTCTTTCCAGAACTGGTGCATTCGTTTTAGATATCCTCTTCTTGTTGGACTTGATCTGTAGTAACAGATCATTATTTCTTTGTTTTCCAATCACTGTGTATCTGCGACGGGTAAACACCTTTTCTTCCAGTAGTTCTGCAGCTGCTGGCCCTGGTTGCTCAGCCAACAGTCCTGAGTCCTGTAACCCATTTTTCACCAGATATCCAGGAACTCCAATATCTAGTGCGGACCTTGTTAACCCGGGCGACGTCCGAGCCGGTATGGCATTCTGAATTTACGTCTCACAATATTTTTTATGGGAGAGACACTCTTTGTCTGACTCCTCTGATGAGACCTGTCCAGTATGGTTGAACCTCTGGCATAGCTCTCATCTTCCTCAGAGTACACAAGCCCCACAACCACGTCAAGGTAGTGCCTCACTGGGGGATTATTATTATTATTATTATTATTATTATTATTATTTACTCTATGAACTATTTTGTGGGTAAATTTTGCTTGATAGCTAAGGAACTCATTATTAATAAATAACTAGCGATCTTTAGAAATACGTGCACTGCATATTTTTGTTTATGAAAGCCTTCAGCGCAAACCAAACCAACGTTGTGCAAACAGTACATTAATTTATAAAACAAAATATAACATCTATGGATAATACAGGTAGTCCTTGACGTATAACCACACATGAACCCAAAAATTTCATTTGCTAAGCAAGACAGTTGTTAAATCAGTTTTTGCCCCAGTTTATGACTTTTCTTGCCACAACTGTTAAGTGAATCACTGCAGTTGTTAAGTTAGTAACATGGTTGTGTGGGAAGTCAGCCCGCCCCACAAGAGAAGGAAATATTAAAAGTGCAGAAAAATATATTTCCTCAAAGAATCTTAAAGAGGCAGAAAAGCATGCCCAGTTTTTTTAATAGCCCCAAGTCTCTCTCCTCCGAGCAGAAACCAGCTCTGTAGAAATGCAGATGTAAATAATCCATTTAGGAAGGTTGGAGCCCTCCAGCTAGAACCTTAGGAAAACAAAGACACCTGAAATCTACGTACCCCACCCAAACTCTAGGACAGGACATAATAGGATTAACCTACCAATACAAAAGAGGCACACTCAGACTCAGGTCAAAGTACATGACACAGGAAATACAAAGCCTCAAACAGGAACAGGAAACAACCTTAAGAGCCCCAGAGGGTATAAAAACCCACTCCCTACATGTGCTGTCTCTCTTTTCTTCCAGAAACCCACTCCCTACATATGCTCTCTCTTTTTTCTTCCAGAGCCATCTTTCTATCTGGCTCTCCTCTTCAATAAACTGCAACCTTCTTTCTAAAGCAGTCGCCATGTTGTTTATTCCCGGCTTGGACTGGACCCTGATGATGATTTTTCCTTTAAGTGAACCTGGCTTCCGCATTGACTTTGCTTGTCAGAAGGTCGCAAAAGAGACATGGCAACTATCATAAATGCAGGCCAGTTGCCAAGTATCTGAATCATGACCATTTGACCCTGGGGTTGCTGCAACAGCAGTCGTAAATGTAAAAAATGACCATAAATCACATTTTTCCGATGCCATTGTAACTGAATGAATGGTTGTAAGTTGAAGACCCTCTGTACCAGCAAAGGAGACCTCTGTTTCTCCTTTGCTGGTTTGTAGCTCCCTCTATCAATCCCACAACGATTCAGTTGTCTTCCTGAAATTGTGTCTTCTGTCTTCTTTGAACAAACCGAACTCTTCTAGGTCAAAATGCGTCAGTTTCCAGTCTTTTAACAGAACAACAGAGTTGGAGGGACCTCGAAGGTCTTCTAGTCCAATCCCCTGCACAAGTAGGGAATCCTATATCATTCTAGACAAATGGCTGCCCACCCTCCTCTTAAAAACCTCTAGCGATGGAGCACCTACAATTTCTGGAGGCAAGCTGTTCCACTGGTTAATTGTTATCACTGTCAGAATTTTTTTTCTTAATTCTAGATTGGATCTCTCTTTAATGATCTTCCATCCATTACTTCTGAATAGAACAGAACAGAATACAATAGAATAACAGAGTTGGAAGGGACCTTGGAGGTCATCTAGTCCAACCCCCTGCTCAGGCAGGAAACCCTATACCATTTCAGACAAATGGTTGTCCAGTCTCTTCTTAAAAACTTCCGTGTTGGAGCATTCACAACTTCTGGAGGCAGGTTGTTCCACTGGTTAATTGTTCTAACTGTCAGGAAGTTTCTCCTTACTTCTAGGTTGCTTCTCTCCTTGATTAGTTTCCATCCGTTGCTTCTTCAGGTGCTTTGGAGAATAGCTTGATTCCCTCTTCTTTGGGGCAGCTCCTGAGATACTGGAACACTGCTATCATGTCCCCCCTCATCCTTCTCTTCATTAAACTAGACATGCCAAATTCCAGCAACCGTTCCTTGTATGTTTTAGCCTCCAGTCCCCTAATCATCTTTGTTGCTCTTCTCTGTACTCTTTCTAGAGTCTCAACATCTTTTTTACATCGTGGTGACCAAAACTGGTTGCAGTATTCTAAGTGTGGCCTTACCAAGGCATTGCAAAGTGGTATTAACACTTCACATAATCTTGTTCTTTCCCTCTTTTTCTTGTTCTGTCCTCTTCTGTACTTTGGAATTTAGCAAGATAGTGGATCCATCCTTCAACCAGCTTGATCTCTGTCCATGCTCTGTTTATCAGTTCACATCTATCAGGTAAGTCGAGATCATTCAGAAATATTTGTTTCTTTTAAAACGGTTTTGATTCTACTGTACAGGGAAGGACATCATATCTTTCAGACGCTCGGCTGTCTCTCTAAATGCCAGTTGTGGGGAAAATACATGTTCTAATCTTTTATAACTGTCCTCTTTTCACTACACACATATGCGTAAGTGTTTACCTTTTCTAGCTTTTTTTCCATGAGAGATTTCTTCCATGGTCTAAAATATTTCTTCCTCCCCCCCCCCACATCTAGTAGCTCAGTAGAAATCACCAAATATTGCAAAGGTACACAAAGATATACAACAACAAAATAAATAGGTGGAATCAAAGGACTTGGCAGCTGCTCCTATAATTGCAGATTCAATGGCTACATACTGTACAGACCTCCTCACTAGAGGTATTTAGCCATATGGAAACCATTTACATTTTTATTTTTCCTCAGGCAACTTGGAGTGCTATAAATTACAGGAAAGAATTGCTTTTTTATGAGTTCATTTTTTTGCTTTCTCTCCAGCTTGGCCCATGTTCATGCTTCATGACTAATAGGGAGGCTCTTTTTTGGAAAAACCAGCGGGGAAAATCCCATATTAAAATAGGGTAAACAGCTAGAAAAATCTGAGGATTTGCTAAATTTATATACTGCTCAAAAAAATAAAGGGAACACATCCTATAAGAAATCCTATAGGATGTGTTTCCTTTATTTTTTTGAGCAGTATAGTTCACAATTCCTCCAAGCCAGTGGTTCTCAACCTTTTTAATGCTGCGACCCCCAACCGGTCGTAAGTCGAGGACTACTCAACCGGTCGTAAGCTGAGGACTACTCAACTGGTGCAGCACCGTTTGCAGAATGGGACTTTTGGCGGGCTCAGCAGGGCAGAGACAGCCTGGACAATTCCTATTGGCTTTTGAAAGCCAATAGAATTAGACTCTATTCAAGAGAGTCTATTCTATTGGCTTTCAAAAGCCAATAGAATAAAAGGGAGTAGCACAGCTAAGGAAAAGGGGGAAAAAATGGTGGACTGTGTTGTTTGGCGACCCCCGTGAAATGGTCATTCGACCCCAAATGGGGTCCTGACCCACAGGTTGAGAACCACTGCTCCAAGCGGTTCAAGAAAACCCAGCTACCTGCAAAGATTGATTAGACCAGTGATGGCGAACCTTTTAGAGACTGAGTGCCCAAAGTGCAACCCAACACCCATTTATTTATCACCGGGTGCCAGGTGGGCATGGCCCACTGGGTGGGCGTGGCTGTGGTGGTCATGGCAGACTGGGTGGGTGTGGCCAAGGTGGGTGTGGTCACCTCGATGTTGTTCATGGGGAGGGATGCCTGTGGGGGCCAGGCAGGGTTCAGGGAGATCCAGAGGGGTGAGGCAAGGCAAGGCAGGGCTGGGGTGCCATTGTCGCAGGGCGAGGCAGGGGCCAGAGCGGCTGCTGCCTGACACCATCAGCCCCTGCACACAGCCCCTGCAGTTGGTTGAAGAGGGGCGGTTGCCATCTCTGGGGCATGGTGCACGTGCCCACAGAGAGGGCTCCGAGTGCCGCCTCTGGCACGCGTGCCATAGGTTCGCCACCACTGGATTAGACTAAGGAACTTTTCAGCAAGTGAAGCAATCACCTGGATCCTTAAAACCACACTGGCTAAATCAGATAAATTAAGCTTCTTCACCAGTCAGTTATATAGAATTGAAGAAGCTTCTTGGATGAGAAGCGAAACGTTTTCAAAAGAAGTAAAACAAGGAAATCCAGTTGCCTTTTGGAAAAAGCGCCTTTGGGACAACCATGATCGGGATGACTGAGAATCTCCACAGACCTTACAAGGGTTGCAGATCAAAACAGATGGAAGTTCTCAGTTGTCCACCCAAGAACATCCAAACATCGGCCTCTCTAGTCCTTTGGGGATGAACATTGGTCGGTATTTTCCAGATGAAATAAGTAATGGTTTATAAAAGATAGTTCTACTAATTACACAAATGACCCCTTGCCATCTGAAGAAAAAAAAACCCCAAACAACAGGAGCAGTTGTTATCGACTTTTTGGGCCAAGATGCCCGAGCATCACTAATAGAGTGGAAGAGAAAGAATTTTAGTTGTTGTCTTTAATTGCCATGTACTGGATAATTATTCTTAGGGAATCCATTCAGAGAATTGCTGTGGTCTCCTTAGCTGGTTAGGATGACATGAAATCCATCATGTAGCCCCGGGGAATCCTAGAAACGGGATCGATTGGAAACATTTCATTTTTAGAGGCTGCAAAGCCAGAAGGAAATGCTCATTTTTCTTTTCAAATCAAATGCCGTCAGCTGGCAGCTTTGTGCAGCTTAACATTAACAAGAAATCATTTCTTTCTAAAGCTCTGTAATGTATTCCACACGGTCTGTGTTTGTATGAAGGGGATTATCAAAGAATTGTGGCGAAAGACTCAGCGGCGGTTTTTCACTGTTCTTTATTGCAAGTCTGAATTTCTAGTTACTTCACACACACACACACACACACACACACGGATAATTATATCCCTGCCATTATACAGGGTAATCCTTGATTTATGACCACAACGGAGCCCAAAATTTATGTTGTTAAGCGAGGCATGAGTTTTGCCCTGTTTAACAACCTTTCTTGCCACTGTCGTTAAGCGAATCACGGCATTTGTTCAGTTAGCAACACGGTTGTTAAGTGAATCTGGCTCCCCCATTGACTTGGCTTGTCAGAAGATCACAAAAGGAGCGTGAGTCAGTTGTCAAGTGGCTGAATTTTGATCATGTGACTACGGGGAAGCTGCGACGGTCATAAATGTGAAAAATGGTCATAAGTCACTTCAGTGCCGTTGTAACTTTGAACGGTCACTAAAGGAACTGTTATAAGTCGAGAACTATCTGTACATTTACTGGACATGTTTATATCTCCTCTCCCTAAGTATATGTCAATGCTGCTAACATCGGATGTTCTTTCTTTGACAACATATGGAGATGCAGCCATTTTCCTTCTTACATTTTACTCTTAGAATTAGAGTTAGAAGTAGATGATACTGGGGGGGGGAGGAGGAATATGCATGGGAGTTTAGTTAGACATAACAATATTGTAACTAGGGTGAGAACTAAGGTTTTTTGAAATAAGAGATGATAAGAACTGGCGGGTTGAAGAACTGGAAGGAAAGCCTACATTTCAAACTAATTGGAGAATGTGATTTATGACTGTTAATTAGAGGAGGGAATTGTGCTTTGATACTATGTGCTCAGGGGAGGGGAATTCAGATTTTGGTTTTGACTATGTATGTGCCGATTCTATGCTACTCGAATAAAGATTCTTTAAGGTAAAAAAATGCATCAAAGTTCTTTGAAGAGTTTCATCTGTCGGAACCATGACAGTATAATTGTCAGAAAGTGCAGAGAGGAAAAGAAAAGATGCTATAATAGTTAAATCACGTCTTCTCATATCTATTGGAAAAGATTTACATATGAGCTTTGGTTTTTACATTTATTAATATGGATTTTTTATATTTTTATATGTTTGCTTTAACATTAATTGTATAACTGATGATTGGGCACCGCCCAGTGTGGTGAGACGGGTGGCTACATAAATTTGATTAATAAATAAACAAATGTGACATTTCCATTTTGCTCACTGTACGTTTCCATCATGAATACCATTGCTTTGGATGGCAGGCGTTGTTCCTAGCAGTCACTTCAATTGAAAAAGAATGTTTATAATGCTGTAGAATGACATTGAAGCAAAGTTCTTGCTTATTAATGTCCTTCCTCTGCCTGGAAATCTTGCTGTAATTAAAAAAAACAAATCAATCATCATAAATATGGTCAGGATTTTAAAATGAGGTCTTCTGCTGTTTACGTCTTCTGAAAACATCTCACTGTGTAAACTAAGGTTCAATTGTTGTTATATTGCTAAGGAACGTCAATATGCTAATTTAACGCCTGCAAGGAATTCTGATAACGGCACCATTGGGGAACACAAACATATCAGAGTCAGGTTGTCTATTTTTTTAAAATAAAAAAAAATATACAATTGATTTTTTTAAAATAGTATGCGGCTCTTTTATAAATAGCTAGGTGTGAACTAGTAAATAGGCTGTATGTAAACAACCTCTATGATTTTATTAGATGGAAATACAACATCGCAACCCTGTTCACACTTTGGGGGGGGTGTGGAGTGGGGGAAGCACACTGCCAGAAAATACACAAATTAAGTAAAAATGGCGTCATACTTTGCAAATCAACACTATTGACCACAAGTCAAAGACTATGCTGGAAATAGGAGACAAACAGCTAATCAACACATGACAACTGCTGCATCTTGTCTTCCTCCAGCAGAAAAGAATGTTTGTAGAATTGTATCTGAGCTTGGTTGTTTATAATGATAATGATAATATTAATATTAATATTATTAATATTATTGCGCCTTGGGTGCAATCCCAAAACAACTGGAGCACCATTTGAACACCATTGGCATTGACAAATTCGCTATTAGTCAATTGCAAAAGGCGGCCTTACTAGGAACTGCTTCCATCCTGCGACGATAATTAAATGCTTCTGAAAAGGGAATTAAAGTTAGACGGAGGAGAGTTTGGCAAGGCCGTATTGTTCACTTCTATTAAAACACACATTTATTATGGTGTTGTTTTTTTCTGGACCCAAACCTGAAATGAAGTCGGCTTCAGTCCACAATTTATTATGGCAGATGAAATTAATCGTGACCCACAAAAGCTTATGCAGGAATCTAGCTGATCTTTAAACAGCCACCCCACTTTTGTTCTCTTTTCCTTCGATAATAAATATGTTTGGTTTCAGTAGCTTGGTTCACACAACACAACCTAGCCTGCTTCCAAGTTACAAACAGCCCAAACTAACCAACTTACTTGTTCTGTATGCATCTAAATAGAACATAGAATAACAGGACTGGAAGGGACCTTGGAGGTCTTCTATTCCAACCCCCTGCTCAATCAGGAGCCCATTCTAGACAAAAGGTTTTCCAATATCTTCTTAAGGACCTCCAGTGTTGGAGCACCCACAACTTCTGGAGGCAAGGCGTTCCATTGATAAATTGTTCTTACCATTTTAAATTGTTCTTTCTCCTAAGTTCTAGATTGGATCTTTCTTTAATAAGTTTCCATCTGTTATTTCTTGTCCTGCTGTCAGGTGCTTTTGGAGAATAGGTTGACCCCCTTTTTCTCTGTGAAGATCCTCAAATACTGGAAAATTGATATCCTAATAACTTTAGTCTATCTCTTCATTAGACTAGACACATCCAGTTTTCTTTACCTCCATTATTAACCGTACAGAGCGTATGTTATTAAATTGCTCTCTGGAAATGTAGTCCCTTGGTGATGGTGCCAAGAAGTCCTGTAGAATGGGGAAAAAAAAGAAATTATGAAGATTCCCTGATGTCTATCACCCTGATGCGTTTAGGTGACGATGTTTGGATTAATTAAGGCAGTTAATTTATCTAAAGAAATGCACCATTATATCAGGCGTGGAATGATGTCTGCTAGGAAGCCCATGGGCTTAATATTTAGAGTCGATATATATATATATATATATATATATATATATATATATATATATATATATATATCGACTCTAAATATATATAGTGATTATATTCTATATTGCCAAAGAACTTGCAGAGAATTGTTGGTTTATTTCTGTTGAGAAATACTTTAAGGTTACAAGTACAGGCATTAAACTCCTGCTAAGTAGAATTAATAAGCTTGCGTGGCTAAATTGTAAAGACAGGAGGAATTCATTTTGGTTTTATTGAGTTTGCCTTGTTATTGGAGGCCTCTGTCTTCAGTGTGCAAGTCTTAAAATTACCTTGGCTGGAAGTATAGAGCAGGAGTGTCCAACTGTGATAACTTTTATCTGGACTTCAACTCCCAGAATTCCACAGACAGCCAGTATGGGGAATTCTGGGAGTTGAAATCCATATGTCTTAAAATTGCCAAGGTTGGAGACTTCTGATGTAGAGCTAATAACAGATTTTCCCCCCTCTTATATATTGCGGGTTTTTTGTGTATTATTATAAAACAAGAAGTATATTGTACTATTTAGATTCAGCGTTGATTGGAGTTTATTAACATCCTGATGTTTAGATGATTTCAATCTTTAAAGATAAAGAAAAGAAGCTGATGTTAATATGAAATATGACTTCTAAAATGTTTGTCTTGATAAGCATTGGGGGGGGGGAGTTGAAATTTTGCATTTAAAGCTGGATGTGGCATTGATAAAACACCTGCAAACGGTATTAAATTGTTAATGGAGATAGAAAGGTTTCTAGCTCAAGCCTAATAATATTGAGGTCTTCAGTGTGCTGTTACTTATCATTGTTTATGCATATTTGAAAAAAAAATAGCAAATTAAACAATAACAAAATAAAAGTTTAAAATACTACTTGGTTTCTAACTTTCTCCTTCTTGTGAGTGTATCGACTGTGGTGTTTATAAGCATTTAGCCCCCCTTAGAAACTGTAATTGTTTATATTTCCCATCCTGCATAATATTTTGAATACTGTGGGAATCATTCTTGCTAGAATTTAGTTAAACTTTTGTTGTGTTGTCATCTTTGCCACTGTTGCACATTCTCCAAACCAATCTTGTCAGAATTGTTCTTTTTTTTTTTTACCAATGCTGCACAAAATTTATTTTCACTGCCATGAGCAAGCATCTCAGTAAATTATGGTACCTATTGTCAATATAGACTGGGGTTACACTTAATTTAAAAAGTTGTGCTTTCATTACAAATTTCATTTCCAATTTGTTTTTTGCATTCTATATAGATATTTTTTGAGGCGTTTTTTTTTTTTACATGTCCACTACATATGTAATATGTTCCTTCTGTTTTCTGGCATTTCCAACATTTATTACTGTATAATTTATCTATGATGGAGATTATTGACAGAGTAAGCTATCATTGGTAAAACATTTTTGTACGAACGTTAGATTATAGCTTGGAGCACATTTTATAGATTTAGCCCATCATTTTTCCCATTTCCTATACTAGGATGCTTGACAGGACAGTATCTGCAGAAAATTATTTTACCCAATAACCACATCCTCAGTTGACACATTGATTGCACTTGATCCTAACCAGCATGAATTCAAGAACAGAATTTATTATAAAACTGAAAGCAGATATTTGGCCCCCAAAAGGTCTTTTGTGTTTGAAACACTTGAGTGGAGTTGATACTGTGGCTTTTAAGTAAAGAAAAATAATGTAGTGCATAGAAATATTTTTAAAAGCTTATTTTTCCCTATCTCTTTTAAGCTGTCCTCTGATAAAGTTAGCAGATCTGGTGGGGCAGAGGTGGTAAAAAATAGTCAAAATGGCAGCCACGGTGTCTCGACTGAAGCCCTAGATACAACACATGTAAAAATGAGGTCATTGATCATGTGATCCTGAGCTTTGCCTCTCAAACTGACATATTAATAACCAATAACAACTTTGTCTTTTATTGACAGCACTTTCAATGACCATAAGTCCAGATCAGGGGTCTTCAAACCTGGCCCTTTTATGACTTGTGGACTTCAACTTCCAGAATTCCTCAGCCAGGCACGCTGGCTGAGGAATTCTGGGAGTTGAAGTCCACAAGTCATAAAAGGGCCAAGTTTGAAGACCCCTGGTCCAGATCAATGTCCAGGTGAAAGCGATTCAGAAACAAAAGTCTTGTTTCTTCTGCAAGATAAATCAAGGATGATATGGTGATCTTCTCCCAACCACTCTACTTCTTCAGATCTGGCTAGACTTATAGTCCAAGGGGGGGGGGGTTTCCCCTAAAATCAATTTACTATTCACTACAGCAATGGAAAGCTCTAAGGAAGCACAGCCCCCATTCAAGGTTATTCATGTTGCTCTCATTGGAGAAGATGTTGGATGCCATCTAGTAACCTTGAATAGACCCATAATATCTATCCTTTGAAATGTCATGCAGCTGCTTGATGAGCAAATCTGCCCTACTATCAAATTGCACTGAGGAATATTAAGAGCTCAATGAAAGGCTGGCATATTTTGTTCCAAGTTGACCCAAATTCTGCAGGACATGATTTTGGGTAGCTGTAGCTGAAGATACAACTAGGTTTTCTTTACAACTTGATCGGGAAAGGCGGACTGACATGTTTCGTTCCTGCTGAGCTAGAATTAATATTAGTTCCCTCCAGAGTCCTGCTACGCATTAAGTCCAAATGTGGCTTACCTGAATATAGTTTAGAGTGCTATGCAACCCAATCATTTCTAATTGCTTTACATATTGTAGGAAACCTAGCCATTGCTTATTTATGTTAAAAACAATGGCTAAACAAATCATTGTTTGTCATTTTGGGTGAGCCCCATCTTCAGCTTAACATACAAGCCCAATGACTATCTAGTTCAAATAGGAGATAGAAAGAACAGGGAGTCAGCTTAAATCTTGGTCAATAGTGCAAATTATGACTCAGAGCCAAGTTCAATGAGAACATAATTTGAGAAAAATATGTATGGAACCGCAGATAACAAAGAATTTGAGCAGCTTTTTTTTCTCAGTAGTGTTGAAGGAAAAGTCTTCATCATGGTTCAGTCCAAGCCGGGAATAAACAACATGGCGACTGCTTTAGAAAGAAGGTTGCATTGAAGAGGAGAGCCAGACAGAAAGATGGCTCTGGAAGAAAAAAGAATGAGCACATGTAGTAGGGAATGGTGGGTTTTTATACCCTCTTGGGCTTTTGTTTGGAGTTGTTTCCTGTTCCTGTTTGAGGCTTCGTATTTCCTGTGTCATGTACTTTGACCTGAGTCTGAGTGTGCCTCTTTGGCATCTGTGGGTTAATCCTATTATGCCCTGTCTTAGAGTTTGAGTGGGGTGTGTAGATTTTGGATGTCTTTGTCTTCCTAAGTTTCTAGCTGGAGGGCTCCATCCTTCCTGAATGGATTATTTACATCTGCATTTCTACAGAGCTGGTTTCTGCTTGGGGGTGGGAGATTTGGGGCTATTAGGAAAAGCTGGGCATGCTTTTCTGCCTCTTTAAGATCCTTTGAGGAAATATATTTTTCTGCCCTTTTAATATTTCCTTCTCTGGGGGCTGACTTTCCACAGTAGGTTTCGAATCTTGGGTAGTATCCTGATTGTATGTATGTAATAATTTACACCATTGTCTCATTTCTGCAACAGAGTTATAGTGGTCTACCATGGCCAAAACTCAGAAGCGTCTTTTCAGGCTAACAAATTGTAAATCTAACTCCTCTCTTTTGCCAGCTCTTCAAGAGAGTTGAGTGGTTGTTGCATTCCTCCCTGTTAGACTGTAATTCCTTCCTAGAAAAACTAAGCGATAGCTTAAGTTTCTTTCCCCTTTTGTGATGACTTCCATATTCTAAAACATTCAAATAGTTTTCTTTCTCTTCAGGACATTTGGGGTACTGTGGTTGTCAGTTTGCAAAACCACACTTGGTCTATTTATGATCTCATTTCAGCGTTTTTTGCTCACCCTGGGGCACCACCAGAAACATATGTAACTAATTACTCAGACCATGTCCACCATTTTAAATTGCTTGAAAAACATTATTTCTGGTGCCTCGATGTGCTTTAAGGGAATGCTCTGTGAGGCAGCTGTTTCATCTTCAAGGCGCAATTTCACAGGCACTTTCATTCAGAAGGAACGGTCTCCTGCTTGCCCACACAATCTTGTTGAACTCAACAGTGTTTACCTCCAGGTAAGTGTGTGTGGGACTGAAGATTTGAGGCACTCTAGTTTATAATCCCTGCAAATCTCTCTTCTTATCTGCTACTTCTGTGGAAGTATTTCGAGTATATTTGCCCACTTCATTTTCTTCAACTGATAAACTTGAACAGCTGGTCAATCTGTCAAACCTGATTAATGTTTGGGTGGCAGATCTTCAGGATGTACTAAGATGGTTGGGTTAGATTGGGAAGTTAAAAAAAACACTTCAGACAAGGCAACGGAGAATAACGTCCATAGTGTTGCCAGGAAAGATACACAGCTTTAAAGGAGATCTTAATTTTACTACTAGTAACAGAATAACAGCGTTGGAATGAACCTTGAGATCTTCTAGTCCAACCCACTGCTCAAGCAGGAGATCCTGTTCCATTCCAGACTAATAGTTATCAAATCTCTTCCTAAAAACCTCCAATGTGGGAGCACAGTTCTAGGTTGCTTCTCTCCTTGATTAGTTTCAACCCATTACTTCTTGTTCTGTCTTCAGATGCTTTGGAGAATAGGTTGACCTTCTTCTTTGTGGTAGCCCCTTAGATATTAAAACACTATTATCATGTCATCGCTAGTCCTCCTTTTCATTACACTCCAGGGAGGGGTTGTCAACCTCGGCTCTTTTATAACTCATGGACTTCAACTCCCAGAATTCCTGAGTTATGAGTCATAAAAGAGCAGAGGTTGCCTACCCCTGAACTAGACATACCCAATTCCTGCAATTGTTCTTCATTTGTTTTAGCCTCCAGTCTCCTAATCATCTTAACATCTTTTTTTTTTAATCATGGCAATCAAAACTGATTGCATTATTCTATATCTGGTCTTACCAAGGCTTTATAAAGTGGTATTAACACATCACTTAATCTTGATTCTATCCCTCTGTTAAATTGGCTTTTTTGGCAGCTGCAGCACACTGCTAGCTTATATTTAAATGATTGTCCACTAGGACTCCGAGATCCCTCTCACAGTTGTTACTAATGAGCCAGCCACCTATTCTGTATCCGTGCATTTGGGTTTTTTTTGCCTAAATGTAGATCCTTACTGTTCTCACACTGAATTTTATTTTGCTAGTCAGGGCCCAGTATTCAACTCCGTCGGGATCCTTCCTTAATCACATCACATTTAGTTCTGGTGTTTTTCCTTACAGGGCAAATTCATTTTTCTTCAAGCCTTAGAAGGTCGATGAATAGTCATCCCAACATTGAGATGACTTCTATGGAAGAGAAAGTCAATGCTATGGATGAAGAGGAAGACAAGGATTCTGATCCTTTGATCCTTCAAGGGAGAATTAGCTAGTAAGATCAAAAATCCTTCGTCAGCTTTTCCGTTCTTGGCTGTTCTCCCTAACAAATTCCCCAAGGCCTTTGGCTCCACCCAGCCTAACTGGCTTATTTATAGTTTGGAAGCTCAAGTTGGCTGGGGGCGCCTATGAGAACAGCTAGGGAAACATTTTTGATGGAGAATTCTTGAAGGACAGAAGAGTTCTTGCAAGCCTTTTTGCTCACTGCTCCAGTTGCACCAGGAACTTTATTTCCAGCCCTTCCTCCCCCCCATATCTGGTGGAGAGATGAAAATAATGTAGTCAGAGGTTTCCTGCTTTTATGTTTTATGTAAAAGGACATGACTGCTCCAGATAATGATGATGACGACAACAACAACAACAACAAAAACAAAAAGAAGAAGAAGAAGTTGAAGAAGAAGACGAAGAAGAAGAAGTAGGAGAAGAAGAAGAAGAAGTAGGAGAAAGAGAAGGAGAAGGAGTAGGAGTAGGAATAGGAGAAGGAGAAGAAGAAGGAGGAGAAGGAGAAGAAGAGGAAGAAGAAGAAGAAGAAGAAGAAGAAGAAGAAGAAGAAGAAGAAGAAGAAGAAGAAGAAGAAGAAGTTGTTGGAAGGGACCTTGGAGGTCATCTAGTCCAACCCCCTGCTCAGGCAAGAAATCCTGTACCATTTCAGACAAATGGCTGTCCAGTCTCTTCTTAAAAACTTCCAGTGTTGGAGCATTCACAGCTTCTGGAGGCAAGTTGTTCCACTGAATAATTCTTCTAGCTACCAGGAAATTTCTCCTTGGTTATAGGTTGCTTCTCTCCTTGGTCAGTTTCCATCCATTGCTCCTTTTCCTGCCCTCAGGTGCTTTGGAGAACAGCTTGACTCCCTCTTCTTTGGGGCAACCCCTGAGATATTGGAACGCTGCTATCATGTCCCCCCTCGTCCTTCTCTTCATTAAACTAGACATGCCCAATTCCAGTAACCGTTCCTTATATGTTTTAGCCTCCAGTCCCCTGTTCTCTTTTTTCCTTTCCCCTGCCTTTGTTCCCTATTATTTGCTTTTGTATCTTCGTATTTTATGTTACAAGTGAATAAAAATTAGAATAAAAAATAAATAAATTGTGGTGGGACGCTGCAAATGGCAATAAATGTCAGCTGATTGCCGGGTGCCCAAAATACAATTATATGATTGAGGGGTAGAGGACGGCAGCTGTCAGAACTTCAAACCCAGTTTCGAAGTACTTTTTGTGGCGTTCCATCCTAGAATGGTTGCTCAGCGACCGTTAAGCAAGGACTACCTGTAGTGGTGGGATTCAGCCGGTTTGCCCCAGTTCGGCAGAACCAGTAGCTAATTTTTTGTTGCCCGGGCCCAGAATGGACCTTTGGAAGTGGCATCCATACAGAGAACTGGTTGTTCACATATTTGAATCTTACCACTGATTAGACACTATACCATTCTGGACAAATGGCTGTCCAGTCTCTTCTTAAAAGCCTCCACTGTTGGAGCACCCACAATTTCTGGAGGCAAGTTGTTCCACTGGTTAATTGTTCTAACTGTCAGGAAGTTTCTCCTTAGTTCTAGGTTGCTTCTCTCCTTGATTAGTTTCCATCCGTTGCTTCTTGTCCTGCCTTCAGGTGCTTTGGAGAATAACTTGACTCCCTCTTCTTTGTGGCAGCCCCTGAGATATTGGAATACTGCTATCCTGTCCTCCCTCGTCCTTCTCTTCAGTGGATTGGATTTACCCACTCCCTGCAACTGTTCGTATGTTTTAGCCTCCAGTTCCCTAATAATATTTGTTGCCCTTCTCTGCATCCCAGTTATATTACTGTCATCTCCCATCTACAACGTGGATTTACGTTGGATTTGGATTTACAAGCTGAGCTGACTCAAGAATTCTGGGAGCTGAAGTCCTCAATTGCTCATCCCTGATCTACAAGACACCTAAACTGAATAACAGTTCGGTGCCTTTGGCGTTTTGGGGACCCCACGAAAGAGATGCTACGGTTTTGTTTTCAATCACAAAAACTAGATTTCTTCAGAATCACAAATAAGAAATCCTGTGGGCTTGGAGTTTCTCTGAACTTCCTGTGTGAGACCTAGAGTAGTAACATTCTTGGCCCAAGGAACTTCTCTTTGGTTCCCCCCCTCCTTCCCTGTGTGAGTGGGCACGGCTTTTCTTAAGTCATCATTCCTTCGTTTCCCTTTTTCTCCAACCAAGGACATGACTGGCAGAGAGGTGACCAGTGGTGGAATTCAAATATGTGAACAAATATGTCTGTGGATGCCACTTCCGGAAGTCCATTCTAGGCCTGGACAACAAAAAAGTAGCTACCGGTTCTGCCGAACTGGTGCGAACTGGCTGAATCTCACCACTGGAGATGACCTTTCACTGGGATGACGTAGGACCTTTCCCCACTGCCGAATCGAAGTCTGTCTGCCCATCTTGAGTCAGCTGAGATGTGTGCTGACATGCCACTTTGCTGCCCCCTAGCATTGCCTGCCTCCTCATGACTGCTTCAAGTCCTTGCCAATTACCTGACTTCTCAGCAAGGTAATTGGTTGCTAAGCTTAACAGATTTTATACCCCTTGAGGCTGCCGTTGGGTGGTGTTAGATGGAGATGCTATTTTAATAGTGGTACAGCTAAGGGTGATTTAAGCTTCTCCCACTCTTGGGAGAAAGGCCACAGATACATAAAAAAAAATCTTTTATGGATGTATTTGTGGAGCAGGCAGAGCTGGGAGGTAGAGGCAAATGAGTCATAAGCCTAGACTCATTATGGTTTCCACAAATGGTATTAACTCCAACTCTTCTTGAGTTCTGTTGACCCTTATCTAGTGCCAATTTAATATTGAATTTAATTGACTAGATTCTTGTGTATAGGCTTGAGCAATAAATCTTCTGAGCTGCAATTTAAGATATGGTCCCAGTTCTTATTTCTAAATGAGGGAAAGCCCTAATTCTGGTCTATTACCTTGTCAAAAACTTTGATCTTGTTTCTCCACCATGGTAAAAAAAAACCAAAACAACACCTCCAGAATCTATCAATGGGAACTATTTTTTAACACAAACTGGGAGCCAGATTCAAGATTTCCATCAGAAGTCAACTTCATGGGTGGTTTAAACCACATCTAGAGGGCATTAAATTGAGAAAACAGGTTTCACCTGCTGTTCGTGGGCATTAAAATTATAGCTCCATTTTAATTTACAAGAGAAGGGTGTTTACCATTGGACTTTTTGATGAGCAACGCGCATTGTTCATTATAGTAATTTCATGGCTACTGTAGATGAAGTCATTCAGAAGACTTAATCCTTTTATCTACCATTTGGCCATTTCTCTCATTCTCAAACGAGAATAATCTGTTTGGGCTGAGACATAGAATTTAAGTCTTCAAAGAGGTGACTATTTAAAACTACTTTAATACTAAAGGGGTTTTTGCTTTCTCCCTCTCCCTCTCTCCCTCTCCCTCTCTCTCCCTCTCTCTCCCCCCTCTCTCTCCCTCCCTCTCTGTCTCTCTTTCCCTCCTCCCTCTCTCCCCCTCTCTCTCTGCCTCCTTCTCTGCCTCCCCTCTCTCTCCCTTCCTCTCTTCCTCTCTCTCTCCCTCCCTTCCTCTCTCTCTCCTCCCTCTCCCCTCTCTCCCTCTCTCTCCCTCTCCGTCTGTCTCTCCCTCCTCCCTTTCTCCCCCCTCTCTGCCTCCTTCTCTGCCTCCCCTCTCTCTCCCTTCCTCTCTTCCTCTCTCTCTCTCCCTCCCTTCCTTTCTCTCTCCTCCCTCTCCCCTCTCTCCCTCTCTCTCCCTCTCCGCCTGTCTCTCCCTCCTCCCTTTCTCCCCCCCTCTCTCTGCCTCCTTCTCTGCCTCCCCCCTCTCTCCCTTCCTCTCTTCCTCTCTCTCTCTCCCTCCCTTCCTCTCTCTCTCCTCCCTCTCCCCTCTCTCCCTCTCTCTCCTCCCTCCTCTCCCTCCCTCCTCCCTCTCTCTCCCCCCTCTCTCTGCCTCCTTCTCTGCCTCCCCCCTCTCTCCCTTCCTCTCTTCCTCTCTCTCTCTCCCTCCCTTCCTCTCTCTCCTCCTCCCTCTCTCCCTCTCTCTCCCTCTCCGCCTGTTTCTCCCTCCTCCCTTTCTCCCCCCTCTCTGCCTCCTTCTCTGCTCCCCTCTCTCTCCCTTCCTCTCTTCCTCTCTCTCTCTCCCTCCCTTCCTCTCTCTCTCCTCCCTCTCCCCTCTCTCCCTCTCTCTCCCTCTCCGTCTGTCTCTCCCTCCTCCCTTTCTCCCCCCCCTCTCTGCCTCCTTCTCTGCCTCCCCTCTCTCTCCCTTCCTCTCTTCCTCTCTCTCTCTCCCTCCCTTCCTTTCTCTCTCCTCCCTCTCCCCTCTCTCCCTCTCTCTCCCTCTCCGCCTGTCTCTCCCTCCTCCCTTTCTCCCCCCCTCTCTCTGCCTCCTTCTCTGCCTCCCCTCTCTCTCCCTTCCTCTCTTCCTCTCTCTCTCTCCCTCCCTTCCTTTCTCTCTCCTCCCTCTCCCCTCTCTCCCTCTCTCTCCCTCTCCGCCTGTCTCTCCCTCCTCCCTTTCTCCCCCCCTCTCTCTGCCTCCTTCTCTGCCTCCCCCCTCTCTCCCTTCCTCTCTTCCTCTCTCTCTCTCCCTCCCTTCCTCTCTCTCTCCTCCCTCTCCCCTCTCTCCCTCTCTCTCCTCCCTCTCTCTCCCTCCCTCTCTCCCTCTCTCTCTCCCCCTCTGTGTGTGTGTGTGTGTATTTGTGTTTCCCCAGGAGCAGGGATATTCATCTCTGGTCCTCCTTTCCACATCCTCTTCCCATAAGGCCTAGGTTTTGCATCCTTATATTTTTCTAATCTTTCTTTCACCAGGATTCAGAATATTTTGATAGCATGATTCAGTAGGGTCCAATAATTGAGACGCCTTTTGTAATTTGGCATTTTCTCAAAATATAATTAATAGAATTCGCCTTTTGGGGATAGAGCTAAAAAAAAAATATCTTGGGCTTAATATAAATACTTATTTGTGTTTCTGTGTTTTGTGCCATGTGGTCCTAATGAATTCTGATTTGCTCCCTAATTTGTAATAGTTTGGGTACCTCTATAAAGGTGTTGTCTGTTAAGTGGAATTTTGGAGTTCTTTCTTAATATTAGTGCCCTGGATGATTTACAAGCTGAGGAACAGAAAGTACATTTAAAACAGTAAATCTAAGCATTTATTATGTGTTCTCACATAAAATGAATGCTTTTGTCCAACTGAATACTCCAGATGACTTCATGAACACAACCATTTTTTTCTTTGCAGACATATTCAGGTGATTTGCAATTTGTATTCCAAGCACTTCACAGAACTTTGGAGACCCCCCCCCACAAGGACTCAATGGCATCACATCCACATGGAGAGAAATAAGCAGTGGGGTACCACAAGGTTCTGTCTTAGACCCAGTACTCTTCAACATCTTCATAAATGACTTAGATGAGGGAATTGAAGGGGAACTCGTCAAATTTGCAGAGGACACCAAACTGGCAGGAGTAGCCAACACCCCAGAAGACAAACTCAGGATCCCAAAAAATCTTGACAATGGACCCTATCCAACAAAATGAGTTTCAATGTGGAGAAAAGCAAAGTTTTACATTTAGGCAGGAAAAATCAAAGGTACAAGTACAGACTCGGCGAGACCTGGCTTAAAAACAGTAACAGCAATCGTCCCTCTGTAGAAAGTGGTCAGGACAGGGGAAGGTAGATGTGCTTTTCTCATGCGATGCAGAAAATGCAGGCGCTGCTGTGCCCGCTTCACCAGGGTCTCGCTGTTGACTGACCAAGCCAGCCCACTTGTTCACTGCACACTTAAGAATTTGATGCTAGTAACCACCTCCACAGGTGAATCATGAATGCACAGAGAAGAGTGGCTGTGCAGAAATTTGAGCAGAAATTTGATACTCTTGTGATCGAATATTTCTTTGACCCACCTTGTCCTCCATTTAGAAAAATCTAAACCCCTCTCAATTCCTTTCAGTCTTATTTTGTCTTTGGCTTCTGTGGAAGCATGCTGGCGGGGAAGATCCTTCATCTCTCGTGGCTTTAATAGAAGTGATCCAATCAGTTTACCATTTCAACTGGCACTGAATGGAAATAGCCTATCGTCACATTCTAAGTTGCCAAAGAGGGATTCAACCTTTGGTTAAGCAGGAAGGCAGGAAAGAATATGCAAGAAAGATAGAGTGTTCCAGAAAGAGAGATATAAAATAACATTTTACCAAGGCAGGCTAAATTTTTAGGTTAAATTCTGGAAGTAACTTTGGAAATGATTCTTTCTCTTAGCATCGCTCCAACACAAAGAAACTATACTGACATAACTTTTTAGCTCTGTGACCAGCAGATTTCTTCAAGCAAATGCATCCAGGCTGCCTTGCCAAAACCAATATTGACCCAGCCTGTCAGCCAATCAACAAATTCCATTATTTATAAGACAGGATTTTTCTTGGTTGAAGTTCAAAGGAAATCTCCAAGGAGTTTCAAAATTATAAGTCAGAGATGGCTTAGTTTTCCAAAAGAACTATGGTTTGCTTTCCGACCCTGTGGGTAGCCTAAGTCATTGTAAGAAAAATGTATACAATAATTTCCAGCCAGATTTGCATCCAGCCCTGAAATTTGATGGGTTTGAATTAAGGCCCTGTCATGAAGCTAAAGAGAAACAGTTTGTTTTCCACATGAGCTCTTTAAATTGTTTTTTTTTCTATGTCCTCTGTTAATAATTCAAAGATGATCTTTGTCCTGGCTAGAATATTCAATTGATCTTTAAAGGATGCCCTCTGGAGACCTTAGCACACTGCTCTTTGTGATAAATTGGTACATTGATCCCTGTACTTTACAAATTCCTTCTAACATGAAAAATCTGCCTTTGGCAAAGCAAGTTAATGGTTCCAAGCTCAGGGGTCAGTGACGGATGTATAGATGCCTCCATGAAAAATAGCACTTTTCTGAAGACTGATCCAATCCAGGAAAGCTCTTTAGTAGGACAGAGATAAGACATTCCTTCATGGAAAGAGAAGAGGAGAGGAAGAAGAGGGAAGTAGGGAAGAGAAGAAAGGGAGAAAGAAAATAGAGAAGAAGGAGTGTGGATACAGTGAAAGGGGAAATGGGCGAGCAACACCAAAACTCATATGTATGTATTTATTTCATTTTATTAAAAGTATCTTATACATGAATGTAAAAAGAATGTATGTTAACATCTGATAAATTTCACGGTATATGTATGGGGGAGAGTTTGGAAAAAAAAAGACATTCCTTCATGAGGGCTGCTTGGAAAAAAACAAGAATGATCAAGAAGTAAAATGAAAGAATTGCCCTCTTCCTGAACATTTGGTCTTTTGATCATTAAAAAAAAAAAAGGACATGCACAATGCGAAACTATTTCAGACCTCTTCAAGCTTGTTTCGAGGTTTTTCATTTTTGGAAATTTTGACTTCTTGTGTTATTGGATTTTGTTTGGTTTTGATTGTGTGTGTATGTGTATACTGTATTTGCAAAAAAAGTGTGTCCTTCTTATACCGGCCATTAAGGAACACCTTCACCTGAGTGGGCAAACAGCAGAAGAGCTGGTTACCTGCAAAAGAACCTATTTGTTGCAACTTGTCAGGACTCACCCAATGGGCGTGACTGTTGTGTGAAAGAGCATCAAGCCAGAGCACTGAAACATTTACAGTTCTGCAGGCAAATCAGAGGAGGCTTCTATTTCTGCCTTTTTGCACAGTGCACAACTGAGCACAGCCTTGGGGAGTTGTGAGTTAAACCAATTCACATCTAGGGACCCTTGGAGTTCGAGGCTAGACTGGGAAGTCAGAAAATTTCCTTGAATGAGGCAATGACAAACAGAAAAACAGAATGGCACAGTTGGAAGGGACCTTGGAGGTCTTCTAGTCTAACCCCTTGCTCAAGCAGGAGATCCTATATCATTCTGGACAAATGATTGTCCAATCTCTTCTTGGAAACCCCCAGTGTTGGAGCACTCACAACATCTGAAGGCAAGCCATTCCACTAGTTAATTGTTCTTACTATCAGGAAATTGTCCTAGAAAAGCCTCAAGGAGCTAGCTAAGGTTGACTGGACAGAGAGTCCTCCTTTATATCTGCAATGTTTCTTTTGCAGCTTCTGGCTGAATCAGCAAGAAGGAGAGTAGTGCCAGCTCTCTATGGTAAAATGACAAAAATTAGAAAAAATCCCGAAACACTTTCCCCAATGCACATATTTTACTCCAAAAGCACAAGCTTTCAAAAAAGGCATTTCTAACTTTTTGAATTTTTTGCCACACACCCTTCGTCTTTCCTATCATTCTCTCTCGCATGGCAAAGAGTCTTCAACCGTGCTTGCTAAGTCTCCCTCTCACATGCAGGGATATGTTCATTCCAGTTCTGTTGCTAGATCTCCCCCATCCCCCCAAATTAAAAAAAACAAACAAACTGCAATGGGTATGGAAGCTAACAAACTTCAGAAGCATCCTTGCCAACTGTTGAGTCTTTATTTTGCAATTTGTTACTCCCGCAATGACATTTTAGCGGTACGCGTCACTGACATTTGGCTTATATTTCCCTCTCTGTACTCAGACATTCTTGGCCCCCAGTCTTTCTTTTCTGCTTATTCTTGTATTCTTATATTTCCCAGAGGTGTAAGCAAAAGTCTTTTTTCCTGTAAGTTGATCTAATGGTTCCTGGCTTTGGTTTTCTCTTATCTGTTTTGTTTCTGTTTTTTTTGATGTGTCAGTATTTGTAGCACAACCAAACCCTTTGAGCTGCTTCTTTGCCAGATGCCCACCGAGCACTGCAAGCATTTAATTTAGAGTCTTAATCCTAGTATATACTGTACGGAGCCCTTTCTCATTGTAAACAGCGTTAATATGCATCTAGAGAGGATTAACACCACAGCATCTTTTCTATGAGAACAAATTCAATGAACAGCCAAATGCTGCATAAAGTAGAATACAAAGTTCTACAAATACATGTTTCCACCAAAATTTGTGAGCATTAAACCTCATAATTTTTCTCATTGCAGCAATGATTGAAAACAAGTTAACAAATGCTCAAAGCTTGGGGAACAAACAGGGTGAACTAGAAGCAATAGTACACAAGGGAAGGTATGACATAGTTGGCATTACAGAAACCTGGTGAGATGAAACTCATGAATGGAATGGACTGATGGATGGATACAAATTGTTGAAAAGAAACAGGTCTACAAAAAGAGGAGGTGGAGTTGCACTATATGTAAGAGAACACTATATATCTACAGAAATGCACATGATCCAAGATAAAACCTCTCCAGAATGTATATGGGTCAATATAAAAGAGAAAAAAAGTGACATTGCCATAGGTGTGTATTACAGGCCACCCAACCAATCAGAAGAAATAGATGAACTCTTTGCCAACCAGTTAACCATTGTATGTAGGACACATACCACAGTAGTAATGGGAGACTTCAACTATCCAGATATCAACTGGGAGGCGAACTCTGCAATGAGAGGGAGATCAAGCAAATTCCTAACCAACCTCATCCAAGAGGCGGAGGAGGGAACTAGACATAAAGCTATATTGTACTTAATTCTTACTAGTAAAGAAGACATGATAGAGAGAGTTGAAGTTGCTGGAACTTTGGTGAAATTGATCACATCATACTGGAATTTAATATAATGCAAACACTAGCAACAGAAAACAACCCAACCAGTGTCTTAAACTTCAAAAGAGCTGACTTTAACAAACTCAGAGAGAACCTAGGAAAGATCCCATGGATGAAAATCTTAAAGGGGAAAACAACCCAAGAAGCATGGGAAACTCTGAAAAATGCAATTATAAAAGCCCAGACCAGCACAATACCACTGAAAAAGAAAAACAAGAAATTCAAGAAGAAACCAGCATGGCTGCACAAAGATCTCTCTAACAAACTGAAAGACAAAAAGGACAAATACAAAAAAGGGAAAGAGGGGCACATAATCAAGGCTGATTATCAGGAGACAAGCAGAACATGCAAAGATGAAGTCAGGAAAGCAAAGGCTCAGAACGAACAAAGACTTGCAACAGAAATCAAGGATAATAAAAAAAAGTTTCTCTGAACATATTAACAACAAGAAAAAAGTCAAGGAAACTGTAGGTCCACTAAAGAGAGAAGAGAGCAAGGAAATAACAAGCAACAGGGAGAAAGCAGAGTTGCTTAACACATTCTTTGCTTCAGTCTTCACACAAAAAGAAACTATAGTCCAACATACCAAAAAAATCACTGCAAAAGACAAACTAGAAACAAAAATTAAAATAAGCAAGAAAATGGTAAGAGAATAAGTATATTCGTCAAGGTATATCCAACCTTGACGAATATAAATCACAGGGACCCGACAGATTACATCTCAGAGTTCTGAAGGACCTGGCAGATGTTATCTCAGAACCATTGCATCATATCCTTCATAAATTCTGGAGCACCGGGGAAGTACCTGAGGATTGGAAAAGGGCTGATGTGGTTCCCATCTTCAAGAAAGGAAAAAAAAAAAAAACCGGACCCAGGAAACTACAGATCAATAAGTTTAACATCAATACCTGGGAAGATCCTAGAAAAGATTTATAAAAAAACAGATCTGCAAACAACTAAAGGCAAACAAAGTTATAACTAGTAGCCAGCATGGGTTTGTTAAAAACAGATCATGCCAAACCAATGTTATTTCATTCTTTGATAAAGTGACTAAGCTAGTAGACCAGTGAAATGCTGTGGATGTAGTATACTTAGATTTCAGTAAAGCATTTGATAAAGTAGACCACAATCTACTCCTTGGTAAGCTAGAAAAAAGTTGGAATAGACAACATCACCACCAGATGGATCTGTAGCTGACTGGCAAACAGTACTCAATGAGTTGTCCTCAATGGCACTACATCCACATGGAGAGAGGTAAGCAGTGGAGTACCACAAGGTTCCATCTTAGGTCCAATACTCTTCAATATCTTTATAAATGATTTAGATGAGGGAATTGAAGCGGAACTCATCAAATTTGCAGAGGACATCAAACTGGCAGGAATAGTCAGCAACCCAGAAGACAAACTCAGGATACAAAAAGATCTTGACAAACTTAAATAATGGGTCCTATCCAACAAAATGAGTTTCAATGTGGAGAAAAGCAAAGTTTTACATTTAGGCAGAAAAATCAAAGGTACAAGTACAGATTAGGCAAGACCTGGCTCAAAAACAACAACTGGGAGAGAGACCTTGGAGTCCTAGTGGACGATCACTTGACCATGAGCCAGCAGTTTGCAGCAGCAGCCAAAAAAGCTAATACAGTCCTGGGTTGTATAAACAGAGGCATAGAATCAAGATCATGCAAAGTATTAATACCACTTTATAAAACCCTAGTAAGACCACACCTGGAATACTGCAGGCAATTTTGGTCATCATATCGCAAAAAAGATGTTGAGAGTTTGGAAAAAAATTCAGAGAAGAGCAACTAAGATGATCAAAGGCCTGGAGACTAAAACATATGAAGAATGGCTGCAGGACTTTGGTTTGGCCAGTCTAAAGAAAAGAAGAAATAGGGGAGACATGATAGCAGTGTTCCAGTATCTGAAGGGCTGCCACAAGGCAGAGGGGGCCAGGTTGTTCATCAAAGCATCAGAGGGAAGGACGAGAAACAATTGTTGGAAACTGATCAAAGAGAGAAGCAACCTGGAATTAAGAAGAAACTTCCTGACAGTGAGGACAATTAACCAGTAGAACAGCTTGCCTCCAGAAATCGTGGGCGCTCCATCACAGATTTTTAAGAAGAGGCTAGATAGTCACTTGTCTGAGATGGTATAGGTTCTCCTGCATGAGCAGGGGGCTGGACTAGAAGACCTCCACAGACCATTCCAGCTCTATTCTATTCCTGTTGAAAACTGGATATAATGCAGTTTGTAACGGCTTAGCATGTCGTACCAAGTCTGTGGTGGAAATTGGTGGTTGTCGTCTGTTGCTTGATCTCGAGCAAACCAGCTCCACAATTGAGAAACTCAAAATAAAATAGAAAAATAGAGGAAAAAATGAGTATAAAGCATACCAGAATGTTTTACAGGAATAGATGGCAATAAATAATCTCCATTGGTTTCTGGAGGCTGGAAGGAGATTATTTTTGGACTGAAAACTGGTAAGAATGCTTTAAATGAATAGACAAGATTGCTAAATGTTACAGTGGGCAAGCAGATCTAGACTGGGACACTAAATTACCATCAGATGGCAATAAAGCAATGTAGAAAAATTCCACCCTTCCCCCTTGGTGGCCATGCAGAAATCATCTGAAGTTCTGCAGATCTGCTGGACCTCATGATGAAATTACTGTCAGAGGCATTTCTACACCGATCTGTTAAACGGTAGAAGAGAGTTCATTTCTAGATCTTCCTCATCATTTTTAAGCATCCACCTATTAAATGTGATGGTTAGGAGGAAAGCTGTCTTAGCCCTATGATGGCAAACAATCAGGAGGAATGTGGTAGCACCTGTAGTGACTAACCGAGTTTCTCTAACAAGCATAAACTTTTGTGTTGGAGAACAGAAAGCTAATCTGGAAGGCGGGATTAAACAGGTCATTAGTTTGGAGTCATTACGTTGCCAGCGCGCCTAAATTCCACTTAACTAGGTCCAATTTAGCTTTGACCATTAGTCGACTAGATTTTTCTATTAGAAGTAGCAATAATAAACTCTTTTAATCTTTGACCTCAACAGATGTGACTGGTTATTTACGCCTGACATTCTGTGAGCGGCAACTTACTTCATCGTGTTCAACTCACAAAATCTTGTGCCTTTCGACTAATTTTGTTTGACAATGTGCTATCAGATTCCTTCTGTTAAAATGTTAGTGTGTGCTTTAACCATGGCTGATTTAAATGTATTTCCTGTTCCTTCTGGGTTGAATCGGTTGGCGAATGGAAATCTTGTGATCGGTCGTGTTATCTTTGACTCTTTTATAGGTTTGGTTGTTGTTGTTTTTCAGTTATCCTGTTCATGATTTAATTTCAACATTTAGAATTCATGCTGTCATTTGTTTTGCTTTTAGTTAATGACTATAGCCTTTGTTTTGTCCCAAAATTTCACACTTTTACTCAATCCCATGATATCCAGGAGAGACTTTCTGGCCTGCAGCTGGCTAGTTCCTCTTTTGCAAGAATTTCCTGGAATTTGTTTTTTTTTAAAAAAACTCAAATTTACTGAAAGGATAGGTGAAAGGAACACTGAATGATGAGACAAGGAAAAAGTGTATGCATATCCACTAGGACAGGGGTAGGCAACCTCAGCTCTTTTATGACTCGTGGACTTCAACTCCCAGAATTCCTGAGTCAGCATGGCTCAGCTTGGAAACCTCTCCCTTTCCCCTCAGCATGGCTGACTCAGGAATTCTGGGAGTTGAAGTCTACGGGTCAAAAAGAGCCAAGGTTGCCTACCTCTGGCCTAAGCCTAGGCCGCTTTATGACTCGTGGACTTCAACTCCCAGAATTCCTGAGCCAGCATGGCTCAGCTTGGAAACCTGTCCCTTTCCCCTCAGCGTGGCTGACTCAGGAATTCTGGGAGTTGAAGTCCACGAGTCATAAAAGAGCCAAGGTTACCTACCCCTGCACTAGGAACACCTAGTCATCTCTAAACTGGTATCTTAGGCTAGAGTAGTCTTACCAAATTAGAAACCTCTCCAAATTTATTTGTCAAGACTGGGTTCAAATAAGAGTTAAGAACTTTTGCCACACATGCAGAAACTTCTGCTTTCCGCCGAGGCCTCATGACATTGCTGTCATTGTCTCCGACCTGGGGGTGATGAAACAGACTAAAATTGACCTTTGTTGAATAGGCGTTAAAATAGTCCACTTCTCCTTATTCTGCATAGCCCAAATGCACCCCCTTGATTTATGAAAAATCTGCCACCCATCACCTTGGAGAGAAGTCAAGGAGAACATCCCAGATTGAAATACAAGTACTAAATGAAAGAGATCCATTGCCCACAGGGACGCTAAGGTTCATGCTGGACGTTTTTTTGGCTATCTCAAAGAACCCACAGCAAGGAGAAAGATCCAAAGGAAGGCTAGACAACTGACATATCCAGGAAAGTTCTGGAAGAAATATGGTTCCACGGGGAAGATATACTTCTAACCTAAACCCCAGTCTTTTGAAAATAGGCAAGAAGAAATCTATTTCTTTGTGCACCATGGGTCTTTGATCTAACAACTAGTGAGGAACATCATTCATCCTATATCCTTGAAGTTCAGGACTTTGGAGGCAGAAATTCCTGGGGCTTGCCTACTCAGCTAGACTTCAGATTTATGAGAGAGTTACAGCTCTGTGTGATCAATTTGAAAGTAACTGCCTGGATTTAGAGGATGTGGTGTATACTATATACTGTGTTGTATAATGATGATTTGACTGGGCAGCTAGGTTGAAGATCTGCATCTTGACTTTCATCCTAAGCCATCTAAAGTGGGTGTGGCTCCTTTTTCTCCGTAATAATCTATATTTGTATATTGACTGTCAACTTTTTTCTCTTGGCTCAATTGCTGGCTTGGCTTGAGACCTCAGGGTAAAAATGCAAAGATTTATAGCTCTGATTTAGTCCGCCTTTTTCTCTGCCCATAGGTCTTTTTTTCTCAGGAATTACCAAATAGAAAATCATCAGTGTTTGCTGCAGGATTCCTCTTCTTATATTTATTCGCCAATTCGTGAACAGCTGCTGGCACTTTCAAAGAAAGCCACTTTACAGAGATTCATGCAAAGTTCTAATAATAATTGGGATATGAAACCAACGTAATACTTTCTACTTTGAATCTGGATAACTTAAATTACCAGATGTACTGTATAAACCAGGGGTCTTCAAACTTGGCCCTTTTGTGACTTGTGGACTTCAACTCCCAGAATTCCTCAGCCAGGTATGCCTGGCTGAGGAATTCTGGGAGTTGAAGTCCACAAGTCATAAAAGGGCCAAGTTTGCAGACCCCTGGTATAAACCAAATATGGCAAAGGGTGGGAATCTTGACATATTACAGAAGGGCTCATGTCAGATGGCATTTCCATATATATTCCAAACATTTGTGAGGGTTTTTTTTAAAAATCTACTTTAAGATGACTTGTATATTTTTCTAATCAAATCCATATATAGGGAGTTTCCAGTTATGATTAAACTTAGACCATGTCTTTTCTTTAGTCAAAGTGAAAGTTTGGCCACTTCAGCAAGGTCCATCATCTTCACTGTCCATCTCTCCAAGGGAATCTTTCCATCTTTGAAAAATATTGTTCTGCTGCAATTGTCCATCTTCTTCGCCATTTTGAAATGAGGGCCAGGATATGCTTGCGAGTCAGTCTTGACTCCTGGCAACCACATAGATAAGTCCCTGTAGTTTTCTTGGCAATATTTTCAAAAGTGCCCAGAAAAGTGGTCTTGCTTACTTCTTCCTAGGGCTGAAAAGTAGGACTTGGGTCCAAGGTCAACAGATGGCTTCAAACCAAAGGCAAAACTAGAACTCATAGTCTCCTGGTACCTAATGTGGGAAGTCAGCCCTCCACCCACCCAGAGAAAGAAATATTTCTGGAAATATTTAAAAGGCAGAATATATTTCCCTAAAGGATTTTAAAAGCAGAAACCAACCCTGCCCTCAAGTCTTTCTGTCCCAAACAGGAACCAAGTCTGTAGAATTGCAGATGTGATAATCTTGTCAGAAAGACTGGAGTCAGGAAACTGGGATTAGGAAGAAAGATCCCTAGAATCAACACACCAAAAATCTAAGAGTCGTCAACCACAGCCCCAGGGAAGCAGGATTGACCTTTGGGACATAATAGGATTAACCCACCACCATCAGAATACCAGAAAGGCACACTCAGACTCAGGTCAAAGTTCATGCCACAGGAACAACTCCAAACAAAATGCTCAAGAAGGTATAAAAACCCACCCCCTACGTATGCTCACTCTCTTTTCTTCCAGAGCCATCTTTTAGTCTGGCTCTCCTCTTCAATAAACTGCAACCTTCTTTCTAAAGCTGTCGCCATGTTGTTTTTTCCCGGCTTGGACTGAACCATGATGAAGACTTTTCCTTCGACACTAACCTGGTGCTTTTATCAAACTTGTGGCCCCCCCAAAATTACTTCTACGGAAATCTAAAATTAACCCAGAGTTTGGCTTTTATTCATACCAGTCATAGTTCAAAAAAAGAGAAAAGAACGATAGGGAAGGTTTTCTCCTTTCAATTTAAGGCCAGCACTACTCTACATATTACATGAAATTACATAATAGGGCTGTGCCCACTTCAAAAGGGATTTCTATAAAGCTTCAGACCTCACATGAGTTCAGCAGTCTCTGCTACTCATTAAAAAATCCAATTTTCATTCTTTCATATGAGCTTGAAAAAAAAAGTGCAGATGCCTTACTTAGACTGTTGCAACTGCAACGAGCAGATCTCTTAAAGCAACATTGCCTTGGCCAACATCATTTTTTCAGGCTTGCCCAAAAATCTGGGATAGAACAGGTATTCAGAAGTTGGAAAAAGGCATTTGTACAAGCTAGAAACACATATCCTTTTTTTAAAAAAATATATTTTATTGGTTTTATAGTTTTAACAAAAAGTGTTTAAGACACACCGTGGTGTTTGGGTAAACAAAGATTCCAACATAAAATCACACAATAACAGCTCAACTTAATACATTCGCTATCATCTCTCTATTTCCCTCAAGTAACATACGGTAGTAAATTTAATGTATTTCATTTCTATCCTAAATTTCTATTACTACTAAACCTGTTTATTAAAACTTTAAATCAATTTCAATTACCATAATCAGATAGTGTTTTACATCTACATATTATCACTTCAAATACCTCTTGCAAATATATTCAAGTTCTTAATCCCTCTCATCTGGGATAGAACAGGTATTCAGAAGTTGAAAAAAGGCTTTTGTACAAGCTAGAAACACATATCCTTAATAGAGTCCTTAGGTATCTTTGTCTTGTTAATCTTCTATCTGGGGGCCTCCAACTTTCCTGGATTATTTTCATCTGCATTTCTACAGAGCTGGTTTCTGCTTGGGGCAGGGAGACTTGGGGCTATTAAGAAAACTGGGCATGCTTTTCTGCCTCTTTAAGTTCCTTTGAGGAAATATATTTTTCTGCCCTTTTAATATTTCCTTCTCTGGGGAGCTGACTTCCCACAATAGTAAATTTCCCTTCTTCTAAGAAGAAATAAAAGTAAGCTTCTGCAGCATATAGCAATTATGAGGAAGAGACGTAGAAATGTTAATTAGGTTTGAATAAGACAGCCCTGCAAAAATCAAAATAGGCACTAGGTGGCAGCAAAAAATTAGAGCGTTTTTTTTAGTATTCCTTAGCACCATCTAGCAATCATCTGGATTTTGCAGCCCGTAAATGTTATGAAAGCTACGAATGTTCTCTTACATTGGAGTTGCAACCCTAATTTTCCCTTATCGTCTTTTAAAACTCATATGCACGGAGTAGTTTAGCCTTTGCTTTAAGGAGAGACTCTTGGAATCTTCAAATAATGCTTTCTCTTTACTTTCTCCCAGACCACAAATAAAGAATTCCTTATGTGGTGTCTCTGGAAATAGCTATGTATTCTGTTTTTTCCATACCATATGAAAGCATGCCATCCCAACTGTAAATCATGTCCCTCTAATGTCAATAATCTTGTATTCCTCAGTAAGATCCATTCTTTCATCCATGATAATGCTGCAGGCTGATAGTACAATTCCCAATTAGGTAGACCAAACCCACCTCTCAATCTTGTATCTTGTAACATTTTTAGATTAATCCTTGCCTTTTTTCCCTGTCAAATATATTTCAAGATTATTTTATTAAACCTCTCAAAATATTTCTTATCTAATCTTATTGGTATTGTTGAAAACAAAAACAATAATCATGGTAATATATTCATTTTGATTATCGCAATCCTTCCCATTAATGATAGTTGTACATTTTTCCATTTATCCAAATCTACTTCAATTTGTCTTTTCAATTTATGATAATTATCCTCTTTAATTGTTGTGTATCTTGCTGTCAGGTGGATCCCTAAATATTTTACCTTCTTTACAATCTGTATGTCTAATTTTCCCACCAGTTCTTTTTTTTTGTTTTTCAGTAATATTTTCCACTAACATTTTGGTTTTATCTTTATTAATTTTCAACCCAGCTACCTCACCATATTTTTCTACTTGTTCTATTAATACAGGTCCTGTCTCTAATGATTCCTCCAAAATAAATACTAAATCGTCTGCGAATGCTTGTAGCTTATATTCTTCCCTCTTAATTTTCATCCCTTTTATGTCATTATTCTGTCTTATACGTCTATTTAATACTTCTAATGTCAGAACAAACAACAGTGGAGATAGGGGACAGCCCTGTCTTGTTCCCTTCATAATGTTGATCTTCTCAGTCATATCTCCATTTATCATTACTTTGGCTGATTGCTTATTATAAATTGTTCTGATTACATTTATAAATTTCTCCCCACAATCCATAGTCTATAGTTGGCTTATCATGAATTGCCAGTTCACATTGTCGAATGCCTTCTGTGCGTCCAGGAACACAAATGCCATCTGTTTCTCGGGGTGTGTTTCATAATATTCTAGTGTGTTCAATATAATTCACATATTGTCTCTAATCTGTCTTTTGGGTAAGAAGCCATTTTGATCCGATTGTATAAATTCATTTAAAAACTTTTAAAGTCTTTCCGCCATTATTGATGCAAATATTTTGTAGTCCACATTCAGTAGGGAAATTGGCCTGTAGTTCTTTATTTTCTGTGTTTCCGTTTCTTCCTTTGGTATGAGAGTAATAAGAGCTTCGGACCACGAATCTGGTATCTTAGCTTCAGAAAGAAGTTCATTATAAAGTTCCAACATTACATTACCTAGAACTTCCTGCAATGTCTTATATAGCTCTGCTGGTGATCCATCCAGTCCTGGTGTTTTACCATTTTTTTGTCTGTTGATTGCTTCTATTAATTCCATCATTGTTATTTCCCCTTCTAATAGCTTTTTAAATTTCTCCGGAATTTTAGGTATCTCTTTTTCTTCCAAAAAATGTTTTATGCTATCATCTGAAACTGTTTGTTGTTTGTATAAATTCTCATAATATTCCCAGATTATTTTTTTCTTTTTTTCATTTCGATGTTGTAAAATCCCCTTAGCATCTTCCAATTGTTTAATCTATCTCTTCTCTTTCTCCTTTTCAATTTTATATGTCAACCATCTCCCTGGTTTGTTTGCAAGCTCAAAAAAGGTTTGCTTAGCTGCCTTCATTTTCATTGCCACTTCTTCATTTTCTAGTAAGTTCATTTTATGTTTGTTCAGTTCCATTAAATTTTTAATCTTTTTGTTTTGTGTATCTTTCTGTAATTCTTTCTCAAGTGTCTTATATTCTTCCTCCAGTTTTCCCTTATTTTGTCTTTTCTGTTTGTTCTTTTTCCCCAAATAAGTCATAGCAAGTCCTCTCATGTATGCTTTCGCCGTATCCCAAACATTTTGAAGTGAAGTATCTTCTTTTTTGTTTTCCTTAAAGAAGAAAAGTACTTCTTTTTTCATATATTGCTGAAAATCCTTTTCATTCAATATAGTTTGGTTTAATGTCCATCTTGTTCTCTTTTTTGTCCTTTCCATATGATTGTAACTGAGTTGTGATCTGCCCATGTGCTTGTTTCTATGACTATATTTTGTATATTTGTAAATAAATCTGTTGACATCTATGTCATATCAATTCTCGACCAGGACAGGTGTCTATTAGAATAGAACATATATTGCTTCTTTTCCGGATATTTCTCTCTCCAAGCATCAAGTATATTTAATTCATCCACTATATTGTAGAAGGATTTAGGAAGTGTTCTTCTTAGAGTCTTATTTTTTTTGTATTATATATTTTGTTTTATAGTTGGCTCTCAACTATGGAGGCACTAATACATTCCAATATGTTTAACATGGGAAACATTATAAGATATAAAGACTTACTAACAGATATGGGGGAGTTGAAAACCAAACAACAATTAGAGGAACAAGGAATAAAGATGGATTGGTACATGAGAACGCAAATACAATCTAGATATGAAAAAGATGTTAAAATAGATGGTGTTAATTTGGGGACAACAGAGTTAGATGAAATACTCAAAGGAACGGAAGAAAAATGGATTAAAAATGTCCAGTTATCTACTACATATGGAGTTAGAGGAGAAACAAGTGAAAGAGACAATGATAAAATGGACAAGGAATTTTGGATACACAATTGAATTAGATAGATGGCAGCAACTATGGGAAAGAAACTATAAATTGACAATGGTGACTGCGTATAAAGAAAATATGTACAAAATGTTTTACAGATGGCACATGTCTCCAGAAAGATTAGCTAAAATGTTTAAGGAAGGTCTATGAAATGTTGGAAATGTCATCAGATACCCGGTTCCTTTTACCATACGTGGTGGACGTGTGTAGAAGCTAAAACTTATTGGAATATAATTAGAACATGAATAGAAAAGATGATACAACAACGTATAGAACTAAGACCAGAAATATTCCTGATGGGTATTCTACCAGGGAAATACAATAAAGAGAAAACATATTTAATTATTCATATAATTACGGCAGCCAGGATTGTGTTTGCACAAAATTGGAAAGCACTGAAAGCCCCCCCCCCCGAGGGAGAGGTGATTGGGAAAATACTGGAATGTGCGGAAATGAATAGACTAACAATGATAATTAAAGATAAGACAGAGTCAGACTGCTATGAAATCTGGGGAACTTTTTATGATTGGCTGAAAAGAGAATACGGTTAAAAGATAGTTAACATCAATTTAGATGGAAGAAGAAGGAGCAGATAAGGAGGGAGACCCAGGCGACACAGAATTGAATAACTGGAGTTTGTATAAATATTTATAGAAGTATATACTGAGAAGGTTAGATAAATAGAAGTATTAATGTAAGAGAAAATTAATCTTATTGTATATAATACAGATAGGGAAATTTGGAGAGAGGAGTTGCTCGGACATTACCCCTGAATTGTATCTGAAGAGGGATGAGAGGGAAGAAAGAAAGGAGAGAGAAAAGAGAGAAAAGAGTAAAGGAGGGGAGAAGGAAGTAGGAAGGTTGGAGGAGAAGAGGAGAAGTGGGGAGAAAGGGGAGGAGAGTGGTGAAGGAAAGAGAAGAGGAGAGGAAGAAGAGGGAAGTAGGGAAGAGAAGAAAGGGAGAAAGAAGGTAGAGAAGAAGGAGTGTGGATACAGTGAAAGGGGAAATGGGCGAGCAACACCAAAAGTCATGTGTATGTATTTATTTCATTTTATTAAAAGTATCTTATATATGAATGTAAAAAGAATGTATGTTAACATCTGATAAATTTCACGGTATATGTATGGGGGAGAGTTTGGAAAAATAAAAAATTATTTAAAAAAAAGGAGAGACTCAAGGGAAAATCAATTCCTCTGTCTAAAACTCAGGCCTTGGAATTATGCCTGATTGAGAGGCAGTTAGGTTTCTGCTGTTAACGCAATCCACTCTCTTCGCTCCCCAACTGAATTCATTGTGTGACGAACTGCACTTCCAGTTTCCAAAGATTGCTTGATGTAGACCATCATCCCGGAAGGGTGACTAGGTCATCTTTCTTCAGAATCACGCTTGCAAGGAAAACAGGAAAAAAAAAGTCTTTTGAATCAGACACTGGAGACTTCAGTTGTGCAATCTTCCACTGGCTATACTTAGCCATGGGAAGGAGGAGGAGAAAGTGTAATCCCTTTTGGATCAGAAACAGTGAAAATTGCAGACATGTGAACATCCACATTTCTGGCTGTGCACGGAACAATTTTTAAATAGTGAAAAAAAAACAACAACAATTCAACAAGACCTTACTGGAAAATATAACTGAGACATCATATTACCAACTTCTTGAGTGGCCAAATCTCTCAGCTTATGCCAGTCAAACTGTGAATTAAAGGATACATAAAAATAGGCTACCATATTTTCCGGCGTATAAGACGACTTTCTAAACCCTGAAAATCTTCTCAAAAGTCGGGGGTCGTCTTATACGCCCAGTCGTCTTATATGCCGGAAAATACTGTATTTTCCGGCGTATAAGACGACTTAAACCATGAAAATCTTCTCAAAAGTCGGGGGTCGTCTTATACGCCCAGTCGTCTTATATGCCGGAAAATACTGTATTTTCCGGCGTATAAGACGACTTAAACCATGAAAATCTTCTCAAAAGTCGGGGATTGTCTTATACGCCCAGTCGTCTTATACGCCAGAAAATAAAGTATATACGTATTTTAGAAATTCTATTATTTGTCTTTTGTTCTCTCTTTTTCAGGACAGGACAGTTAAACTATCAAGAAACACACACACACACACACACACACACACCATTTTTCTTGATTAATAAACATCTGGAAATAAATCTTGCCTTTCCTGTCATGGACCAGCTTTATATTCCTGCAATGATGCCGTGTGTAAGAGAAAGTCGTGATAGCAAGCCTGAATTTGTCAAGAAATTTAGTCCATGGAAGGCACCTGCAAAGCTAAGTGAGAACTTCAGCCAAAGTTCAGCAATAAATCTTTCCCTTGAACTCAAATTTTTTACTCGTGAAGAACAAAGAATTAAGAAATGGCTTTTATTTCAGATAAAGAAGCACTATCAAGCAACCGAGACCTCTGCCATAAACTGAATTCCAGGGTTTAACTCTAACAGTTCTTCCTCCTTATCTGATCATGGCTTCTGGAAGCTTGTTTTTGCCTCGGTCAATCAGGCAACATGTTTCAATCACCATGTTGATTGGTCTAAGACAGGAGTCTTCAAACCTGGCTTTTTTATGACTTGTGGACTTCAACTCCCAGAATTCCTCAGCCAGGCATGCCTGGCTGAGGAATTCTGGGAGTTGAAGTCCACAAGTCATAAAGGGCCAAGTTTGAAGACCCCTGGTCTAAGCTCTTTTCTTCTAAGCTTGGCAGTTCAATTGTCCCACTGGTGGGAACAGTACATGGATGTTTTTCTAAAGATCTAAGCCTAACTCCAGCCCACAACTTTAATTCCTCTTTTGGGGATGAAAGCATGGACACGGGGGTTGTGGTAGGACTGCCGTATCTGGGCTCCAGATCAGGAGGACCTCTAGGCCACTTCCATTTAGTGATCACCTGGGATTTGCAGTCCAGGTTTAGTTGTCCTAGTTAGGAATTACTTTATCCATCCACTCTGCTGTTGTGTACATCTTCTTCATGCTCCTCTTTCAAATGGAGAATAACTGAACAAAGTATGATCACTAGAGCTGTACACTGTAACATTCTTCTGATTTAATGCTTCCCAGCTGGTATTTCCTGCAAGTCCAGTTTTCTTTCTTTATTGGAGGAGGAGATTTTTGATGGCCCCCTAAAACAACCTTTGGAACTCAACCCTTCTACCTAAGCTCATTACTTCCTCCTCCTCCTCCTCCTCCTCCTCCTCCTCCTCCTCCTCCTCCTCCTCCTCCTCCTCCTCCTCCTCCTCTTCTTCTTCTTCTTCTTCTTCTTCTTCTTCTTCTTCTTCTCCTCCTCCTCCTCCTCCTTCTCCTTCTTCTTCCTCTTCTCCTCCTCCTCCTCCTCCTCCTCCTCCTCCTCCTCCTCCTCCTCCTCTTTAGAATAGAATAGAATAGAATAGAATAGAATAGAATAGAATAGAATAGAATAGAAAGGGACCCTGGAGGTCTTTTAGTCCAGCTCCCTGCTCATGCAGGAGAACCTACACCATTTTAGACAGATGATTGTCTAGTAGTCTCTTTTTAAAAATATCCAGTGATGGAGTGCCCAAGATTTCTGGAGGCAAGCTGTTCCACTGGTTGGTTGTCCTCACTGTCACGAAGTTTCTTCTTAATTCCAGGTTGCTTCTGTCTTTGGTCAGTTTTCAACCATTGTTTCTCGTCCTTCCCTCTGGTGCTTTGGTGAACAACCTGGCCCCATCTGCCTTGTGGCAGCCCCTCAGATACTGGAACACTGCTATCATGTCTCCCCTATTTCTTCTTTTCTTTAGACTAGTCCAGGGGTAGGCAACCTTGGCTCTTTTATGACTTGTGGACTTCAACTCCCAGAATTCCTGAGCCAGCATGGCTCAGCTTGGAAACTTCTCCCTTTTCCCTCAGCATGGCTGGCTCAGGAATTCTGGGAGTTGAAGTCCACGAATCATAAAAGAGCCACGGTTGCCTACCCCTGGACTAGCCTTTTATTTAGACTCCTCCTCCTCCTCCTCCTCCTCCTCCTCTCCTCCTCTCTCCCTTCTTCATTTTTTTTGGGGGGGGATGTCTACTTTTTCAACCGTCCAAATGATTAAAAAAAAACCACAATTATATTTAGACCTTTTCCACTGAAAATCATCAGCCACATTTTTTTGTACATTATTGCATCAGGGGTTAATTGTTCGAGTTGTTCATGATTAATAGCAACAAGTAATCAAAATACACGAAGGGGGGTTTGGAAAAACAAAGGTCAGAAAATGTATGTCTTCACTCTTCTGTAACAGATTCAGCAGTCAGTTGCTTTTTTTTTTTTAAGGGTACCGAGAAAAAGTAACTCGACTCTTTCAGTTCAGCTTTTTGTTTTCCCGCACCCAAACTGACTCATGTTCTCTAATCTTTTGCCCTTAGAGAAAATACAAGGAAGTGATATAATTCGTCATAGACCTTTAGCTCAGATTTGTTTTTCAGGCACGATCCTCAATCTGTGTGCTCAGTGGTCAGCTACATTGAGTGTGTTGGGGGGTGGAAGTGAAAAATTGAGCAGTGCTATGCAGAACCCTCCAGGACTGCTCTTTGTTTGCACTTTCAAAGAGTTGCTGTAGGACAAGGCTTTTCAACCAGTGGTATGGGTACCACCTGTGGTACATTAGCATCTGGCAGGTGATACGCAGCCATCCTAGAAAACTGGTAGCGGGGGAAGGGAATGAGCTGAACTGGTGGCAGCACTGCACAAGCCTGAGCGAGAGGTGGCTGGAGCTGCAGGGCTGTCAGGGCTCAGCGGAAGCGCCAGGATCAGTGCTTCTTCAGGGCTGTCAGGGCTCAGTGGAAGTGCCAAGATCAGCGCCAGGCTCCAGCTGGAGCTCGGCGCTGATCCTGGTGCTTCTGCTGAGTCCTGAAGAAGCACCAATCAGCTGGAAAGCAGCATTGATCCTGGTGCTTCTGCTGAACCCAGAAGAAGCACTATCAGCTGGAATGTTGCAGCCTCTCCAGGGTCTTGTGATTTACATTCAGATGCTTGGCAACTGATTCATATTTATGACGGTCACCGTGTCCCAGGGTCATGTGAAGTGACCAAACCCTGCTGCAATCACCCAGCAGACGGGGGGAATAAAAACCAAACACCTCCCCACCCCACCCCCGCTGCCAATCCTCAACAGAAATGCTCACAACAATGAAAACCTCGGACAGGAGGAAGAGCGCCGCCGGGTGGGCAGGCAGGTGTCTTGCTCAGCTGTGCCTTGGGGGGCACTTTTTTCAGTGCCATTGTAACTTCAAACAGTCACTAATCAAACTGTTGTAAGTCGAGGATTACCTGTACTTCATCACTTTTTTCCTTTTTGTGGGGAGGGGTCATCAAGGTTTTGACATCTTGCTTGGCGACTGGTGGTACTCGGATGTTGCCATATCCTAAAAGTGGTACAGTGGATGAAAAGGTTGAAAAGCCCTGCTGTAGGAGAAAAGATGGTAGAACCTGGAGGTGGAGTCCAAAGAGGGATCAGCCTAGAATCCCTACGTAGCCACAAGCAAACCAAGTCCAATCCACTCTGAATTCCATTGACCCTTATCTGATTCCAAGCAGGTGCATTGAGTTGAAAAGATTCCTGTGCATAGGCTTTTAGCAATAAAGCAGTTGATTGAAACTCCAGGTGTGAACCTGATCTTTCATGCCAAACAGATGCTGCATTTTAGGGCTACCTGCAAAAATCTGGACCTCCTCTAAAGATCTACAAAAAAAAACACGTTGCAGCCACCTTGTGGTCATGTAGAGTTTTGCAGCCCAACTTAGGTAGCCCTACCGCGTAAAATGACAACCCAAGGGGTGGCTTGTGTTGGAAATGCATCTCTTCTCCCCCAATTCCCCCATCCCCCCAAAATCTGGATGGGGCTGACCCTTTTGGCTTTTCATAAGGTATTCAGTTCATAAAGGTACTACTGGATGTTAAAGAAGGACCTGACCTGGAGTGTTCATGTTATAGCATTGGTTAAGAATGCCCAGGAGAGATTATATTTCTTAAGACAGAGGTCTTCAAACTTGGCCCTTTTATGAGTTGTGGACTTCAACTCCCAGAATTCCTCAGCTGGCTGAGGAATTCTGGGAGTTGAAGTCCACAACTCATAAAAGGGCCAAGTTTGAAGACCCTTGTCTTAAGACTTCTCAGGAAACAACAACTGAATGAAAAACTGCTGGTGACCTTCTACCGTTGCTCCATAGAAAGCATTCTAACCTATTTGCATTTGTGTGTAGTTTGCTTGCTGCACAGTAGCAGATAGTAAAGCGCTCCAGAGGGTCATTATCATCGCCCAGAGGATTATTGGCTGCCCTCTCTTTCTCCCCCCCCCCACCGGACGAACTGTACAGTTGCTGCTGTCTTAGGAAAGCTCAAAATATTCTTAAAGACTCGCCTCATCCCGGACATTCTTTTTTTGAACTATTACCATCTGGCAGACGGTACAGGATAATAAAAACAAAGACAAGTAGGCTGAAAAATAGTTTTTATCCCAGAGCTGTAACCATATTAAATACCACTGTATAGTGCAACACTGAAGTGCAATATTAGAGGCAGCGCAATAGTGAATAGAATGTGAAGGATGTGTGTATATAATGTATGTTCTTATTTGTGGTTTTTACTTGTGTGTAGTGTACACTGTGGACAGCACTTAATTTTGTTGTGAGTTACACATGATAGTAAAGATATTCTATTCTATTCTATTCTATTCTATTTTCGATTATCTATTCTATTCTATTCTATTCTATTCTATTCTATTCTATTCTATTCTATTTTCCATTATCTATTCTATTCTATTCTATTCTATTCTATTCTATTATATTCTAATTCTACTCTATTCTAATTCTATTCTATTCTATTTTCCAATATCTATTCTCTTCTCTTCTCTTCTTCTCTTCTCTTCTCTTCTCTTCTCTTCTCTTCTCTTCTCTTCTCTTCTCTTCTCCAATATCTATTCTATTCTATTCTATTCTATTCTATTCTATTCTATTCTATTCTATTCTATTCTATTCTATTCTATTCTATTCTATTCTCCAATATCTATTCTATTCTATTCTATTCTATTCTATTCTATTCTATTCTATTCTATTCTATTCTATTCTATTCTATTCTATTCTATTCTATTCCCCCAGACACTTAGGTCTGGAGCTTAAACTAGCCCTCTGCTGCATTTATTTCTTTGGTCTCCATCGAAGACCAAAGAAACTGAATAGTTTCTAGGTCTTTACGTACATACATTTGAATAAAGCTGGATGTTTAATATACCAAATAGCTCTGTTGCATAAGGAATAAATCTCATCAAGGTAAAGTATTCTTTAAAATAATTTAAACGTGTGTTGCCGTTTCTTTGCCCATTTCTGTGTATCTGTTTAAAACTTCATAGTTTTCTTTTCCTTTGAAAAAGATCAAAGCGGGCGACAATCAGATAAAACATATGAAATAAACCAGAATGACTAAGAATAGCAGCTTATTCACACACACTTATATGGTTATGTCTTGTGGGCATCGCCCACGAGGAAAAATGACCAAATTTCAAAGGTTTTGAGCAGTTTGGTTTGACAGGAGTTTAAAAAAGCTAGGCCAGCCAATCAAAGCCGTCATCTTGATTTGAAATGGATCCAGAAACTAATTGGAAATAAGAGGTCACCTTAATTAGGACCCAGCCTCTTACTGGGTTTCCCATTGCATTCTGGACTCCATAAGACATCTGAGTTACCATGATATCTGCAGGATTGCCTGCATTCAGATCTGATGTTGCGAAGGGAACAAGATTCTAAACCAGGGTGGGGAGAAGAGAGAAAATTGATTGCAGATGTTGCATCTGCTCTGGTTTCAGAGGGAAATGAAAGGATTTGACTGAGAAGCACAGAGCATGGCAAAAAAAAAAAAAAAAAGGAGTGGAAAAGAGACTGCTCCCTCAGCTGCAGAAGGGTGACCGAACACCCCATTATAATAGCAAATAATTAATGTTGCAGGTTTCACAGGTATATGCAGCTTTTATTCCTAAAGGAATAGAAATGGTCCTTGATTTACAACCATTCATTTAGTGCAAGGCTTTTCAACCAGTGGTATGGGTACCACCTGTGGTACATTGGCACCTGGCAGGTGGTACACGACCATCCTAGAAAAGTAGTAGCGGGGGAGGGGAATGAGCTGAACCGATGGCAGCACCGCACAAGCCTGAGCGAGAGATGGCTGGAGCTGCAGGGCTGTCAGGGCTCAGTGAAAGCACCAGGATAAGTGCCAGGCTCCAGCTGGAGCTCGGCGCTGATCCTGGTGCTTCTGCTGAGCCCTGAAAAAGCACCAATCAGCTGGAAAGCAGCACTGATCCTGGCGCTTCTGCTGAGCCCAGAAGAAGCACTGATCAGCTGGAATGTTGCAGCATCTCCAGGGTCTTGTGATTTATACTCAGATGCTTGGCAACTGATTCATATTTATGATGGTCACAGTGTGCCAGGGTCATGTGAAGTGACGAAAACCTGCTGCAACCACCTAGCAGACGGGGGGAGGGTGGAGGGGGAAGGAAAGGAAGGAAGGAAAACTTCTCTAGAGATGAAACATAATAAATAAATCTCAAAGTTTGCAATATCACAACCCTCTAAAATGATAAATGAACGTGTATGTCTGCACCATGAATGAAAACGATATAATTCAAATTAGGGTTGCGCAAGAAATAGGACACTCACTTAAGTGATGACATTCTGGTAATGTATTTGGTATTCTGCTAACATCTGGTGAGAAAGTACTCCCCTGAGGATGGGCTCCATCCAGCACAAATCTGAATGCTCGGAAGACAAAATCTCTGGTTCCAGTGACCAACCCTGATTGAATCCTGCAACATTGTCCCTGGACCCCTATCTTTGCCTCCATTCATGATTACATTTTGCTCCTGTAAGGACCCACCCCACTTTGAATCTTAAGAAGACAGAACTCTTGGAATATTTCTTCCAACAGGCATCTTTATTAAGAGAAAATGGTTGCAGGCGTTCTAGACAGGACTTGGGGGCCAAGCCCTATGGTTCAAGGTTTTAAGGGGTTCCCAGCAACCCCACCCCACCCCACCATCCTTCCAGTGCCAATCCCAGGCGTTACATTTCCACCCCCTTTTTCCTCACTGCCGGCGGAAGGGAGACTTCAGAGGGTAGTAGATGAAAGCTGATGGCCCTATTGTTATGGTTAGTCCTTTTGGTGGTATCCACATTCAGTCCCTTTTGAAGTTGTACTGAAAGAAGTGAGGGCCATAAAACCCCTTTGTTCACCCCCCTTCCCCTTCATCGTATGACAGAATCCAGAGAGGGCAGAAATGGGGTTTTCCATAGTTGATAACTAGAGATGAAATATAATTGGATTCTGACAGCTCCAGCTATCCGAGGGCTTCTTAAGCTTTGTGGGACCGCAGCTGCCCACCTTAATGAAACCAGAAGCAAACCACAAAATGAGTGTTAAAATTGTTCCCACTTTGCCTCTAAAAGCCCTCTTTTTTTATGTGACCTCTCAACCCACTTACTCTCAACCACAAGGGGGATCAGGACCCATAATCTGAGAAGACCTGGATTAGATGGTAGAGACCCTTAAATCTTTCTGGAAAATGACAGAAAGTGATATTCAGCTACGTTTACGTTTGATGGCCAATTGAGACTTAACACATAAAATTAAATTTAGCACCACAGTTAGACTTTTTACATGCTAACACGCCATACAAATATAGTACATGAAACAGATCCTAAAGTGTAAAGGGGTGTTATTAAGAGAAAGTGGAGGATGAGTAACAGATAGGACAACAGGAGTTATGATATGTCCAGTTTTGGTCACCACGATGTAAGAAAGATGTTGAGACTCTAGAAAGAGTACAGAGAAGGGCAACAAACATGATCAGGGGACTGGAGGCTCAAACATATAAGAAACGGTTGCTGGAATTGGGTATGTCTAGTTTAACGAAGAGAAGGACTAGGGGTGACATGATAGCAGTGTTCCAGTATCTTAGGGGTTGCCCCAAAGAAGAGGGAGTCAAGCTATTCTCCAAGGTGCCTGAGGACAGGACAAGAAGCAACAGATGGAAACTAGTCAAGGAGAGAAGCAATCTAGAACTAAGGAGTAACTTCCTGACAGTTAGAACAATTAACCAGTGGAACAACCTGCCTCCAGAAGCAGTGAATGCTCCAACACTGGAAGTTTTTAAGAAGAGACTGGACAGCCATTTGTCTGAAATGGTGGAGGGTTTCCTGCCTGAGCAGGGGGTTGGACTCGATGACCTCCAACGTCCCTTCCAACATTATTATTATTATTATTATTATTATTATTATTATTATTATTATTATTATTATTATTATTACTACTACTATTATTATTATTATCTGACATGAAGTCCCAATGGGGCTTTGCTTTCTCAAAAGGCAACTGGACTTTCTTTGTTTTCCCTTGAAGTTGTTTTGCTTCTCGTCCAAAAAGCTTCTTCAGTTCAACTTCACTTCAACTGAAGAAGCTTCTTGGATGAGAAGTGAAATGTCTTAAGGAAAAATAAGAGAAAGTGCAGTTGCCTTGACCTGGGCGACATTTCAAAGTTGTCTGCTGGTATATATCTATGCTGGGAAGAAGGCTGGACCAAATTTCCTCCTGAAACTGGAGGGCAAATGGCCTCACCTTCTCAGGAGCCCCTCTACTAGAGTGGGAGAGAAAAACCAGACTAACACAGAATCTCAACAGGCTTGGACATGGGGCCCTATCTAACAAAACGAAATTCAATGGAGAGAAAAGTAAGATTTTTCCACTTAGGCAAGAAAAAACAAATGTACATGCACAGATGAGGTGAAACCCGGTGTTATGTCCTGGGCCTGTGATTGACAGAGCAGGTGCAGGAAGCTGCAGAGAGACCCGGGCAGACCATGTGGCCTGCCCGGGCCAGACAGGCTGTCTCCAGCCTATTGCGCATGCGCAAAGCGGGAAAATACATTGCATTTATTGGCTGACGCTGTTCCCTGCAAAAGGTATAAAAGGGATCCGCGCCATTTTGTGTTGTTCTGTTGAAGCTTAAATAAAGAAGCATCTGTTATTATTCCTGCCTCGTTTCAATGCCTTATCAACGCACAGAACAGAATACCCGGCAGTAATTGTGAGAGGGAGTTCGAAGCCCTAGCGCAGTGGTGGCGAACCTATGGCACGGGTGCCAGAGGAGGCACTCGGAGCCCTCTCTGTGGGCACACGTGCCATTGCCCCAGCCTTGCCTCCGCCTGCGACCCCCTCACCAGTAGCCCCCCTGGAGGAGAGTCGACCCTGAGCGTGGCCCATGTGGAGCAGCGCAGCCAAGGACATGGAAGCCAAGCAGTGTAGACAAGACTCTGCCCTCACGCCCCAACATGCACAGTTGATGCTGCGGGGCGCAGGCAGAGGGTGTGGCCGCCATGGCACTGCTGGGCTGCCTGGGCAATCTGTGGCGGGCCCTGGAGGCGATGAGTGACCCTGCGGGCAGGCAGAGTGGGGCGGAGTGGGGGTGAAACAGGGTGGAGCGGGGGCAGAGCAGGGGGTGGAGTGGGGACGGGTCCAGTTTTTGGGCACTCAATCTCTAAAAGGTTCGCCATCACTGCCCTAGCGGTAGTGGACAATCATTTAAATATGAGCCAGGCATGTGTGGCAGCAGCCAAAAAAGCCAATGCAATCCTAGATTGCATTAACAAGGATAGAATCAAGATCTCACGGAGTATTGGTACCGTTTTATAAAACCTTAATAGGACCACACAGAGAATACTGAGTCCAGTTTTGGCCACCATTTTATAAAAAAGATAACTCTGGAAGAAGTGCAGAAAATGCTGGCTTCTGGCCAAAACCGTAAATTGTGGTGCGATGCTGAAAACGGCAATAAATGTTGCCGGGTACCCAAATGATTGTTGTGTGTGTATGTGTGTGTGTGTGTGTGTGTGTGTGTGTGCGCGCAGCTGTCAGAACTTTAAATCCAGTTTGCAAGTACCTTTTCTGGGGTCCCATCATATTTTTGAACAGTTGCTAAGCGACTGTTAAGCAAGAACTACCTATATTTCAGGTATCCTAAAAGAGAGAAAGCAGAACTGTCAAGTTGCCGAGGTTGAGATATGCTGAGCTAGACAGAAACTTACAAACAAGAAAAAAAAAATTTTTTTTTTGCAGAAAAATTCTCTTGGGGGAACAGTAATACGATAAAAGACTTTCTATCTTGAGGTCCTGATCTAAATGTGGTTGGAATGTCCTGTCATTACCAGACGAACACTGTGTCTTTCCAGTATCCTGTGAAGTGTGAGTCATTGTGCTCTCAGACTTTCACAACGCTCAGGTACTTAGCAGAGAGGCGACACTTCCGAAGGCATTAATATAATTTATGCAGTTCACCCGGGGAAGGAACAGGAACCGGTCCACATGTCCTTTACCAGGTCAAAAACATGACAAAATGTTCTGCTAGGTTCAGGGAAAACAACTCCAGTGGGCAGGAGAACGAGTCGCATCCAAGACTATTTAATTGTCTTTAATTTTATTTAAAGACAAGAGGGATTTGCCTTTCCTAAGAAAGCCTGTCTAGGGTAGTGAATATTTCTTTAATTTTGGCACGTTGTGGATCATAGACACCCGGCTGACAAATCATCAATAATTAATCAGGGGAACAACCTGCCTCCAGAAGTTGTGCATACTCCAACACGGGAAGTTTTTAAGAGGAGACTGGACAGCCATTTGTCTGAAATGGTATAGGTTCTCCTGCTTGAGCAGGGGGCTGGACTAGCAGACCTCTAAGGTCCCTTCCAGCTCTACTCTACTCTACTCTACTCTACTCTACTCTACTCTACTCTACTCTACTCGAAATTGGAAAGCTTGTTCTAGGTCAGGGGTAGGCAACCTTGGTTCTTTTATGACTTGTGGACTTCAACTCCCAGAATTCCTGAGCCAGCATGGTGTTGGTTATCACCTTTAAAGGTGTTGGTTATCACCTTTAAAGCCCTTCATGGCATAGGGCCAGGTTACTTACAGGACCGCATTCTGCCGCACAGTTCCCAGAGACCGGTGAGGTCCCATAGATTGGGCCTCCTTCAGGTCCCATCGGCCAGACAATGTCGGCTGGCGGGCCCTCGGGGTAGGGCCTTTTCTGTGGTGGCTCCGACCTGGTGGAATCAACTTCCCCCCGAGGTTCGAACTACTCCCACCCTGCCGGCCTTTAAGAAAGCCGTTAAAACTCTCCTGTTCCGGCAGGCCTGGGGCTGATGTCCCCGGGGGGGGGGGGAATATGATCGGACTCGCAGTATGACTGTATTATTTTATTGTCATATTATTGTTTTAATTTTGTACGCCGCCCTGAGTCCTTTGGGATTGGGCGGCATATAAATAAAATTAAATACAAATACAAATACAAACTTGGAAAACCCTCCCTTTCCCCTCAGCATGGCTGGCTCAGGAATTCTGGGAGTTGAAGTCCACGAGTCATAAAAGAGCCAAGGTTGCCTACCCCTGTTCTAGGTACTTGACCCTTCTACAATAGAGCTCTTTAAGGATAAGGTCTGCCTCAATATAAATAATCATGAAGGAAACAGAGGGAAACACTAACTCTCTGCTCCCATCTAGTGGTCTCTGGTGTTTTTGCAGCCTAAATCTGGTAGCCTATTTGTAAAGCTTTGGCATGACAGATTCAATGACCTCCTAACTGCCCCGGAAGTTCAGCACAAATTGTGTTGTGGCAGAAATCCTATTTTACTTCCCTTGGAATGTAAAGCATTTTAGGGAGGGCTTTGATTCCACCCTCCCAAACCTCTGTTTCTTTCAGAACAGCAATGTACTTTTGGCCTTTGAAGGAAAGTTTTTTTCCCTTGCACTGCCGGTGTTAGCAGCCAAGTTTGTTGGTCTTAAAAGGGAACTCAACAAATTGACTTACAAGCGATAGAAAGAGGCTCTTTTGCCTTTCAGCCCAGGCTTATGGGCTTCTCAGTTACATCCAGTTCACCTATTACCCCATATAGAAAATTAGAGGGTCCAGTTACTGACCCAGCTTTAAAACTCCTTCTTTTGATGAATCACCTCTTTTCCCCAGAGAAATAAACAAGGATAGCTTTGTGAATTTACATTCTGCCTGTCAGTGGGTGTGTGAGTTATTCTATCTCAACCTGGACTGTCTTCGGATTTCAAGCCCCAGATTCCCAGAGAGTGTTGGAAATATGGGTCACTTAAAGCAGTGGCCCCCAACCTTTTGGGGCACCAGGGAGTGATTCCAGGAAGAAAGGTTTTTCCACGGACCAGGGAAAATAAAGCGGGCGAGCATTATCGTGAACCAACACCACATCGGAAGTCAGCCTGCCCCGATGCTTGTTATGGATGGCTCATCTGAGTTTTCGGGACGTTTCACAGTAGACTTCTGAGTTGATGGTTGAACCACGCTCCACGAACTTCACTAGCAGTACCCCTTTGGCATCTTCACATTTGGCGGGATTTTCTACGGTGCCGCTTCCGATGTGGTGTTGGTTCACGATAATGCTCGCCCGCACATCGCTAGACGCACCCAAGAACTTTGGAAGCAGTTCCGTTGGGATGGTTTTGATCGCCCCCCCCAGTATAGTCCAGATTTGGCGCCAAGCGACTCCTACTAAGGAATTTCAAACTTTGTAAGATGTTATGACAAGTGCCTCAATTTGAATGGCAATTATGTCGAAAAGTCATATAATGTTGTAGTTTTCTAATGTGTATAATAAAAGTTCTGTATCAGTGAGTGTCTGTCATTGATAACCAAATAGAAGTTTATTTCTGAACTGCCCCCGTATATTGGCCAGTGGAAGCTGATTTTGTATACTACTTAGAGTAGTCTGGACTGCTGTAATTTACAAATTTATAAAAGTTAAAGATAAGATATATTGTGAGCTCTTTTTTTCCCATTGGCTTCTCCTTCCACAGAGCAATCCTTGTTCTGAGTTCATTAAAAGTGGTTGCCCCCCCAATAATTGTCCCCATCCCCAAACCTCTTTCTCTTAATTCTCAATTGTCTGAAGGAGAAGTCAAGTTAGCAAGGTAAATTGAGAATGTCCTGGGATGATCATTCTTAGTGGAGCCAACCTTCCAACAGATGCTGATATAATTTAGTTTTGTGTCTTTTTCTTTCTAAAAAAAGGTAAATGGGCCAAGATGTTCATTTTTTAAAAAATATAATGGTAATATCAGTGGATATCCTATGTAGAATTTTATAAATATAATTCTGCTATCACATATCTTATGCTGATTTAAAAATAAGTTTGACACGCCTGTTAAAACTAATAAAACCCTGTTTTGGACATGGATCTGGATTGCAATTATTTGAAAGTTCAAGATGAGGGCTGTTCCAACTTAACCCCCCCCCCCAGAACTGCAACAGCAGGATTTGAAGCGCATTGGAATGATCACCTAGAGACAGATGTTGGCAGACATCCAGATATCATTCATAGTTAGCTGAGTTGAAATAGCATCCACATTATCATTTGCCAGGAGTGAGTTTGCTTTAAGGAATTTGTGTAGAAGTATTATAGAGAAGATTTTGCCATGTGCTATAGTAGTGGAAGCAAAGTTAGGAAAAATGTAAAACTAAATGAAGGAGAATGTTTGTAGCCTAGGGTTGAAATGAGGGATCCTTGGTGCTCTCTCAGCTTGTGTGTTTTCTTGCAGACGTTTCATTACCATACTTAGCACTGATGATGTTACCTAGTTAGGGTCATGAAACGTCTGCAAGAAAACAAGCACCTAGGACGGTGGTGGGATTCAAATATGTGAACAACTGGTTCTCTGTGTGGATGCCGCTTCCGGAAATTCATTCTGGGCCTGGGCAATAAAAAATTAGCTACCGGTTCTGCCAAAGTGGTGCGAACTGGTTGAATCCCGCCACTGATCAAGGACCTGTCATTAATAAAACTGTTTTTCATGAACGAAGGCCATTATACATGTCCCAGGATAATGTTGCAGGATCCAGTCTAAGTCAGTCACTAGACTCTTCTGAGCTTTTGGATTTGTGCTGGAGCCCATCCTTATGGGACATCTCTCTAGCAGAGTGTGGTGCTGTTCTGTGTGTGCTACTTGTATGGTGCCTGTTATATATGGCTTTTTAGATGTTGATTAGAGTATATTGATGGCTGTTTTCAGGGCTTTTTTCCTCATAGAACGCCCAGAACGGAGTTCCAGCACCTTTTTTGGATGCAACCTTGTAGGGTAGGCAAGGCAGGCTGTATGAGATGTGTGAGTTCTGGCACCTTTTTTTTTTTTTTTTTTAGAAAAAAAGTACTGGCTGTTTTTATTTGAAAGTCTACCAAAATAAAAATATCACGAATGGGTTGGGTGGAAGTAAAACAACAAATATGTATGTGGGGAAAGGTCACTGGCATAGGAGAAGGAAATAGATAACTGAACATATGTAGCAGTCATCACTTCTGAACACATGTAACAGTCATCAACAGAGGGGTCAGCCCCAGAGGGAAGGACAAGAAACAATGGTTGGAAACTGATCACAGAGAGAAGCAACCTGGAACTGAGGAGAAACTTCCTGACAGTGAGGACAATTAACCAGTGGAACAGCTTGCCTCCAGAAATTGTGGGTGCTCCATCACTGGAGGTTTTTAAGAAGAGATTAGAGACAGTCACTTGTCTGAAATGGTATAGGTTCTCCTGCTTGAGCAGGGGGCTGGACTAGAAGACCTCCAAGGTCCCTTTCAGCTCTATTCTATCCCAGATGAACTCAAAGGAGACACCCCCCCCATGAAATGCATGAATTGTAGACCAAATGGAAAGTGGGGAAAAAATGTTTTAAGAGGAACGCTGAATTCAGAGACTTACATTTTTATGCCCTTGAAAGCCAGCAACTAACAAGTGTGTGTGTAGGGGATGCCCCCAATTTAACTTGGATGCAAAAATGTTGATTTTTGTTGATTTTTTTTCGCCCTCTTCTCTGCACTTTCCCGTCATTTTTAATTATTTTTCTCTCTGTGTGTTCATATTTTTTAAAAATTTCCTTTGCTTTCATTTTACTTTTATATTCAATCTGGATTTTTTTCTTTCCTTTCTGATGTTCATTATTTTTGCCTTAATAATAACAATAACAATAACAAAGTTGGAAGGGATCTTGGAGATCATCTAGTCCAACCCCCTAATTTTATTGCAGTCACAGATCAGCATTTTTTTTTTGCCTTGGTACAGTACTTCATTCTTTATGGAAACTTTTCATTGTTGTTCTGTTTTTATTTTCCATATTCTCTTTATTTTGATTCAGTCCTCAGAAATTACTCGTTTATTTTTTTCAACTTCTCTATTTTTACTGACTCCTTTTTTCAAATCACATTTAGCCACCAGCCCCCCACCCGCCCCATCCGAAATGGTCCCGCCCGCAGCGCTCCGTTTTCTTTCGGCACAAATTCCTCCGACACACAAGGCATCCCCCCCCAATCGCGGGAGAATGGTTCGTCCCTCTCCCCCCCCCCTCCGGCACCCTCCCTCCCGCCGGCCGGTCCAACTACGCCAGGTCGACGCGCAGGGAATCCCTTTGGCTCTCCCGTCCGGCTGGCCCCTTCGTCTCGCGAGACCTTGGGAGCCCAGCTCCCACGCCTGTTGCGCCTCAGCCTGAAGGGGAGACAGCGAGGGAGAGAGAGGGAGAGGAAGAGAGACAGCCAGCCAGGGAGCAAAGTACCGTAAGTAAAAGAGTGGGCGGGGACCGAACGCGGCGTTCTCCTCTCTTTTTTTTTTCCCCCTTAGCCCCGCCCTTCTTTTTTTTTATATATATAAAAAAAGAAAGCTAGCGCGTGCGCATTGCCGTCCGGCCACTTTCGGGGAGCGGGAGGGGGAAAGGAGGATGCACCCGCTCGCGCGGCAACTCGCGCACTCGTATGCCCTCACGCAGGCGCGCGCGCGGCAGGCCCCCTGGGCCGCCTCTCGCGAGAGTAGGAGTTTTGGCGAGAGTTTGTGGAAGATGGCGCCTGTTGTGACAGGGTAAGTGCGGGGGGGGGGGCGCGCGGCACAGTTCCTCCGGAGTCGCCTCTTCCTGCCCTCCCGCGAGACCCCCGGCTTTGCCCCCCCCCCGCCGGCCGCTCCTCGGCTAGCGGCGGCGGCGGCCTGGGGACGCGCCAGGCCTTCCCTGTTGGGGACCCCCCCCTTTCCCCGGGGCTCCTTCCCCGGAGGAACCGGGCGGGCGGGAGGCCCGCGTCTCGGGCCGTTGGAGGCTGAGGAGCTCGGGGGCCATTTCCCGGAGAGGTCTGGGCAGCGGGAGCGTCTGCTCGCGCGCCCGCCGGCTTGCGCGAGGGGCGAGAACGTGTGGAGGCGCAGACACGTGAAACCGCCTTTTATTTATGGACTTCGCCGAGGGGGCTCCCGCTCCCCCCGGAGGAGGCCCTGGGCGTTAAAGGCAGCCGTTTCCTCTTGTGAAAACGCCAACCCTGTGAGGAAGGCCGGGTGGCGAGACCGAGGCGGGGGGGGGTCGGCTGGGCCGGCGGTAGGGGAGGTGGAGCCCCCCCTCAGAGGGGCTTAAGACTTGGAGCATCCCTTGCAGCGTGTCAACCTTGGGGCGTTGGTCTTTGGAGTCCTCGGGTTGTGGCTGCCTTTTTTTGCACCGACGGTCCTGCGACGTTTCCTTCCCCCCCCCCCGGTGGATTTGTTTTGCTCCTCCGCGCTTTCTGGTTTGTTGCTTGGAGAGCCTCGATTTCCCTAAAGTGGGAAAGGAGCATAATGAGCAGTGTTGGTCTGTCGGACCATCATAAAAGTTCATTAACCGTCCGTGATGGGAGTTTAAGGCGAGGGGTGACTCACTCCGAGGCCGAGTTTCTCTGGGAGGAAGACACTCAGGGAGAGCTGTCATTTTAGCCCTGTGATTAACCTGGCTATAATGGTCACATCTGTTGCATAACGTGGGCTCCTTTTCCCCACTTTCTTCCTTGCAGCAGGTTGCTAACCTATTTAAGGGCTGAGCGGGCTCCCTGAAATTGGGTTCACACAAACGGGCGTTTGTCGTTTGACAGATGTAGTAATGGGAGATTACTCTGCAAGGGCAGATTGGGGTCACAGACATACATGTTCCACGGTGAAATGTGGAGCTTCTCTTGCATGGAGCAGAAATTGCTGCCTCCTCTTGTTTTATGTTTCTCCCCAATCTATTCTCTATAAATATTGTTACTGTTTATTATTTATTTATTTATTTATGAGACTTATATACTGCTTTAAGTGCAAGCACTCTCTAAGCCAGTGATTCTCAACCTTTCTAATGCCGTGACCCCATAATACAGTTCCCCATGTTGTGGTGACCCCCAAGTGGGTGTGGCCACCAATAAGAGGGAGTAGGACAGCTAGGGGAAAGGGAAAAAAATGGCAGACAGCATGGTTTGGTGACCCCCGTGAAATGGTCATTCGACCCCAAATGGGGTCCCGACGCACAGGTTGAGAACCACTGCTCTAAGCGGTGTACACCAGTAAGCAATGTATATATATATATATATTTACATTGCCCCCAACAATCTGGGTCCTCATTTTACCTACCCCGGAAGGATGGAAGGCTGAGTCAACCTTGAGCTGGTGAGATTGCAAATACCAGTAGTAATATAAACTTTGGAAATCGTCTTGTACCTTAAAGTATATTGAGATGGGGGTCGGGATTGGAGCTTGAATTTTTTTTATTCAGAGCTCCCGGTTGCTTGTAATAAACAAATGGTGGTTCAATCATTATCGCCTGAAAGAAGTTAATTTTCAGTGATGGAGAACAAGATTTGCTGCATATAATAGTTGTCTTCCTCACAAACCTTTTCAAAATAGGTGAAGTTGTCTCTGTGATATAAATATTAACTTCTGTAAAAATTAGTATATTTTGGTTGCTTATTAGAGCTTCATTGCTTGCTGATTCTGTGTTGTCCACCGTAGTAATAACTGCTTGTTTAGTTTTGTTACTTGTTACACTTTAGTTAAAAGGAATTATCTTTTATCTATGGTTGTTCATTGGTCTTGTGCTTTCCTCTCCTAAAAAAAGGTCAGGATTTTTTTTCCCCTCTAATCTGAAATCATGTCCTTGGGTACTAAAAGTTAAGATAACCAAATAAAACAGACTTTGAAGTTATGCCTCAGCTTTTCTGGGGTGTAAATATAATAAACTATGCTGTTTTATTAATTACTGATATCTCAGCTAAATACTAATTATATATGGGGGTTGGTGAAATCTGATATTGGTTGCCATAAACATGATGGTTAAATTAAAGCCTATTGCGGGCTGAAGTATTGATTTTTTTTTAAAAAAATCTATTTTGTTTTGTTCTAGCGCTTTCTAGAGTGCTTATGAAATGGTTGTTTGGATGTTGTTCCTGAACATTTGCAGGGATCACCATGGAGAAGAGCTTAGCTTTGCAGAAAAGATGGGAATTTAGAATACTGCCTGATGGTAGGATAAAGGGGTTCACAGTGTTTTCCAAATTAAGCACTTTTAAGATAAATTTACAGAATTTGCAAATTGAAAAATAGTCATCTTTGCAAACACATTTTGCAATTTAATTATTCATTATAAATATTACATTTATAATTGTTCCTTTCCTTGTTTTTTTTTTTGAGTTGTGGGTTGGACTTCATTAGCTGTTTTCAAAACATAATGTTTTTGGCTTCTTTAAATGCATCTTTTATTCTGCAAATGAGATATTAGGACGCTTATTGCCAATATGTCATAGGACATCTACATATTGCCAATCTCATAGAAAGTCTGAATATTTTATTGAACAGTCAGTTGAAAAAAAAATAGATTTCAAAAAAAGTTGAAAAATATGGCAGAGTTTATGAAATCTCAGCACATGAGGGACAATAGCATGAACATTACAAATATTGCCAGTCTTATGTTTAGGAAGGCATATTAAGAAAGATAAAAATCATTTGATGCTACTTGTCCTGAAATAGTGGTTTGGCTGTTATTATTTCTGAACATTTGGAGGGATCATGGTGAAAAGCTTAGATAGTTTTGCAGAGAAGACTAGAGAATTTAGAAAACTTACTGATAGTAGGGTAAGGTACCTTATAGTATTTCTGTAGCAGTTTCCTAATTTGGTCTTTAAAATACTTGAACATCTATATCTAAGTATACTGAGCCTCAGAGCCTCTCATGATATATTTATGTCATGCTTTTCTTACATGCCTTTCAAAATGGCAATCTTTTATAAGGGTAGCTTATAAATGAAAAGCATCCTGTATCAGTATAAAGTTAAAACAAACAAACAAATGACTTTCTGAAATCTTTCAGTTAAAAGTCAAAAAAGTATATTCATAAATAACGTATGTAGCCATATCTCTTTTGTAATTCCATAGCACCCTTTACTATTCAGAAATATATATGTTCTTAACAGATGGCCAGCAGTCTCAATGTTTCTCAGCCTTGGCCTCTTTAAGCTGTGTGGACTTCAACTCCCAGAATTTCCCAGGCAAATGGCTAACTGGAGAATTCTGGGAGTTGAAGTCCACACAGTTTAAAGTGACCAAGCTTGAGAAATCTTGGTTTATCTGATCACAAGGAGCACTTTTTCATAGCACAGCCATTCCTTCATATTTTCTGAATCTAAATAATTTAAGAGTGTCTGATTTCAATGCCAGTATTTTGAATTACTGTAGACCCAGAATATACAGAAGGTATAAATTGATATATTATGTCAATTTGCAAAACAAATCCGGTAATTTGCTAAATAACTCAAATGTTATTTGAATTGCCTATATTTTGGGAGATTTTTAAAGGAAGAAACCAAACATCAGCTCATGCCTGTGAAAGTTAACTTGCCACATACACCACATCAGAGGAACTTTCAGAAAGTTGAATGAGATGTGCATGATAAGAAATGAGTTGTTTTTCCTAATTGTAAAGTTGTTTTTTTTTAAAGCTCAAAATCTTCAGGATTCCAATTAAAAGGCATATTTTACAGGCTTATAACGTGTCACAATTAGCTCATTGACGTTGCAGAAGTTGTAATAAGTTGCGGAATTTGCTGTGTATTGGAATGACAGTATTAAGCACATGTATCCATTTTATTAACCAGTTTTTACACTGATGATTTGATTCTGCTAGAAACATTCTAGGCGGAATAGTGTGGGAATGGATTAACCTTAAAGTGCCATGCAAATTATAAATTCAAGGTGTTATCTTTATATCTAACCTTTCTGCAAAACAGTTCAGAATCATGACAGTCTTATGACGCAAGCTGAGTTTGCTCAGAGCCTAAGCCTTTAGCTGAATTGAGATTTTAATGTGAGGTTTCTCTCTATCTAGCATTCAAGGCATGTTACAGTGACGTTACACCCCCCCCCATGTGTGTATTTACAATCTTCTTTAGTTTTTTTTAGTAAGTTTCAAGGGGGGAAAAAGGATGGTAATTTTCTGCTATGTTCCCTTATGTTGAAATGCAAAGCTAACTATTAATTACTTTGTGCCAGTGCGTTGTAAACAAAAAGGTACAGTATGTGCCTGTCAGATTAAATCTGAAAAATAAATTGTTTCTCCAGATAGAGGTTCCTTGCACTTTTCTGAGAAATAATAGAAGCAGGTTTCATTAAAGGTAGCATTTTTTTTTTTAAAATGCAGTCTTTATTTTAAAACATTTTAGTCTCTATGTATTAATCTTTAGATGTAGGTAATTGCTTACATGAGCCTTATATCAGTTTCCCTCAGGTGAATAACCAAGAAAGCTTTTTTAAAAAATATATTGATAAACTTATTTCGGTAGTTATTCTAGATACTACGTAAACACAGTTGTATGATGGAGTAAGAGCTTACAAATCTCTGATTATTATTATTTTTGCAATATTTTATTGCAGGGGTAGGCAACTTTGCTGCTTCCAGGGCTGTAGCAGCAAAGAAATGAAGTAATTCTCTTAACAGCTGGGATCTGTGTTTCTTAGAAAAGAAAATCTAAGATTTACCAGGCAGCATTTTCATTATTTAAAAAAAATTGATAAGAACTTATGCCATAACATGGCAGGTTAACATGAAATGATGTCAGAGATAACTTTGGAGATGCCGCTGGGAATTACATGAAAGAGTTGGAACTACCTGGGATTGTGTAGCCTTGTTGTATTCTTATATCAAAAACATACTTTCTCCTTCCCTTGCTCAGAAACTGAGAATTGTTCTTGTCTTGGATAGCAAGAGTGGACACTGATCGTCACTGTGCATAGCTGCTTCCCTCTTTCTAAAAACTACTAGCATTCAAGCTGAGTTTGCTTACAAATATTTTAAGCCATCCTCATTAGTTGTAGCATTTGCATGTCAGTAACCATTGGCTGTGAACTACGCTGGTTACTCATTGACATTTTGATGGGACAGACCCAAAAATCTAAATAAAAGTATTGGGGGATGGTTTAGGAAATGGATTATATTTAAATTTTAACGTTACAAATAGACTTACTCAAAAGGACTAGAGTGAACTGGTTTTTTTTTTTTTTGGTAAAAATGTTTTCTTTAAAAAAGCATTCAGCTTAAAGAAAAAGTAATCGATGCCATTTTTGTAATGTTCTCTAAACTTGTAAATGGTGTGGTGTGGCTTCACTTTAAAGATCATTGTGGGTTATTCTTGGACGAAAAAGTTTAGTAACCTTTCTTCCATGAATTTTCAGTATGTTGCTGATACTGAATGCTGCCAAGACCTTCAAGAACTTATTTTAACAAAGGCTTTTTAAGAAGGATGGGATAACCTCCTACGTAACCTCACTGAAGAAAGCAGGATGAAAATGGACAAGGAAATTTATTTAAGATTTATTTTGATATTTTTTTTTTGATGAGAATGGGCTTTGATACCTCATTGATATTTTGTCAGTGAAATGTGTTTTGTATTACATTGGACACTTTGAAAGTAATGTAGTAATATACATGTGATTTATTTATTTACAATTTAGGACAGCTTACATAGCATGCCCCCTCCTCAAGTTGTTCCAATAACAACCTGTAAAAAAAGTGGGGCCGAGAAAGTGGAAGTGGTTGAATGAGCTTCCATAGTTGAGAGTGGACGTAAATCTCCTTCGTTATTATTACTTTATATGTTATTGTTTTAATGTTTACCCATTTTTTATGTTTGTAAGCTGTCCACAGTCAGCCCTAGATGTGATGGGCAGCACACAAATCTAATTAATAAATATCTCCCAGGTGCTAGACGACTTTCTTTAACTACTACACCAAACTGGCTCTATCACTTCATCAATTTTACTATATATATATATATATTTGGTGCATTGATTTGTGGGTATTTTAGTGCTACTTAGATAGAATCTCGAGGGTTCAAGAGGTTAGCAACAGCCTGTAAAATAAATGGGGCCAAAAACAAGAAATATATTATTTTCAAAGTTTGAAATTATAAAGTTGTATCACCTGTGTATCACCTGTCATGCATGTTAAAAGCTCATTCTAATAGCTCTCATTAAAACAGCTACCGCTCCGATTGGCTATTCGGATTTAAGGAGTGGGAACATCTTGGAGACCTGGTTTGAACCCAGTAGCAGGATTCAGATATGTGAACAATCGGTTCTCCGTGTGGATGCCACTTCCGGAAGTCCATTCTGGGCCTGGGCAACAAAAAATTAGCTACCGGTTCTGCTGAAGTGGTGCGAACCGGCTGAATCCCACCACTGTCTGAATCTCTGAAACTAAGCAGGGTCCATTATGATTAGGACTTGAGTGGTATTTATTCCCAGACTGAAAAGCTATACTGACAAGGTTTTTTTTGGGGGGGGGGGGGAAATCTTAGAAGAAGGCAACTAAAAATCAATGCTGAAAAAAGAAAGCTCAGTGAATGCAAATAATTTAGTTCAACTGAATATTTATTATTTATATTGGAGACTCAGTTTGGTCTAATGCAGGGGTAGGCAACCGTGGCTCTTTTATGACTTGTGGACTTCAACTCCCAGAATTCCTGAGCCGGCATGGCTCAGCTTGGAAACCTTTCCCTTTCCCCTCAGCGTGGCTGGCTCAGGAATTCTGGGAGTTGAAGTCCACGAGTCGTAAAAGAGCCAAGGTTGCGTACCCCTGGTCTAATGGTCAATGCATCAGGCTAGAAACCAGGAGGTAGTGAGTTCTAGTCCTGCCAGAGACATAAAAGGCAGCTGGGTGACTTTGGTCCAATCTCTCTCTCAGTCCAATGCACCTCACCGGACTGTTGTGAGGGAAATAGGAGGGAGTAGTATCAGATACGTTTGCCACCCTAAGTTATTTATAAAGTAAATAAATGGTACTATAGGGTTATTTAATTATGTAGTCATTCTTACGAGTTACAACTATTACATTACATTAATATACCAGTGAGTCGTATTTCATTTTGAAGATATACAGCTGCTAGGTATTTGCAACAGGAAGATCTCAGAAGGAGTCAACCTACTCTTTAAGATATCACCAGAAAGCAGATTCAAAAGCACTGGCAAAATAAGATTTTTATCTTTCCTGTCCTGAGCACTGGACAACTAAGCTGAGCTTAGTTAGATTTTCTGCAGCTAAAGACATATTTGCATTGCTGTTTTATACCGTCGAAAGAGTTGGCCTCTGTTGGCGTACTCTTTTCCTTTGGTGAATAAGCTCCCCCATGTGGCAATACACTGCATTTTGCATTGTGCACTGAAGATGTCACCAGGTCTGGTAACAAAAAATATGCCAGCAAACAACCAAACTCGGAGAACACTAGGAACTCTATCCTGCATTTTCCCTGGTTTTCTTCATCTAAGACAGCATTTGTTTGGTAAGAAATTCCTTTTTATAGGATGATCTCATTTGGTATCTTTGCTAGAGACATTATTAATAGGTCCAGTACATATTTTTGAGTGTTTTGAGAATGGGAGCGAGACCTGCGTGGATGAGGAAAATAAATGGGGGCAGAAATTTGTGTCCGAAATGCTCGGTCTCAGTGGGGTTTATACGGTGTGAGTCTTTGTTGTTAGTTGTGAAGTCATGTCTGACCCATCGTGACCCCATGGACAATGTTCCTCCAGGCCTTCCTGTCCTCTACCATCTTCTGGAGTCCATTTAAGCTCATGCCTGCTGCTTCAGTGACTCCAGCCAGCCACCTCATTCTGTCGTCCCCTTCTTCTATTGCCCTCAATCTTTCCCAGCATTAGGCTCTTCTCCAGTGAGTCCTTCCTTCTCATTAGGTGGCCAGAGTACTTGAGTTTCAACTTCAGGATCTGGCCTTCTAAGGAGCAGTCAGGGTTGATCTGTAGGACTGACCGGTTTGATTGTCTTGCTCACGCCTGCTGCTTCAGTGACTCCATCCAGCCACCTCATTCTCTGTCATCGCCTTCTGTTGAGTCTTAGGAAATGGATAATGCCCATGTATCTTTTGGTTAATGCCCCCAAGCTGAAGATTGTGTAATTCAGTTTTTTAAGGAAAGCTTTCTACAATAAATGAGTTAATATCCTGCAGATTTATCCATAGGATTTGTTCTAACAGTGGCATTAATATTGATTGCTTTCTTCATTTTAATAAAGCAGATGTTTTATCTCATCTGGTAGCCACCCGTTTTTGCCTAGGCTGTGGCAAGTTATGAGTATTTAGTTGAGTAAACTGCGGCTTCCCCGACCAATCACCTTGGAGGGATGTGTTCTATCCCAGCCTATAGCCGCCCTTGTTAAAGGCACAAGGACCAGACCCCTGTTGATAAAATAGGCTGGAGACTTTAAAACAAAACAAACCCCTTTTAATATGGGTGATAAACCTGCCAAAGAGTCCAAAACACAAACAGCAAAACTCAATCCAAATGAAGGAAATAGTCCACAGGAAACACGATGCAAACAGAAGAGTAGTCACAAGCAAGACAAACAGACCAGGATCCAAAGAAGTACTTTGCAAACGGTTGCCTTCAGCAACCAGCACCGCCTACACCTCCTCTTTTTATACAGCAGTCCCAAGGCGTTGCCTCTCAGCGCCTTCTCCTTTTACTCTGGAGTTGCCGTATTGACTGCTGCTGATTTACTCTTGCTAATTGACGATGTGTGCGAGCATCAATTAGCAAGTCCATCAGGTGTGGGTCTTCCGAGTCTGACTCATTCTCCTCACACAGCTGAGCTTTATCAGGAACACAACTGGAGGGCCCAGGCTCTGCATCAAACCGTGAGTCCTGTAATTCATCAGAGCCTCCCTCTGCCCTTGATGGCCCTTCAAATGCCTCCTCCACCTCTTCCTCAGATTCCTCAGACTCAGCTGTTGGGAGCACAGGCTGGCACAGAATCACAACAGGATGCTATCTTTGAGTCAGTTGTAGAGATTGTAGTTTCTCTGCATCAACATGAAGAGGGATTGTGTTGCACAGTGTGATTTCTAATTAATGTTTTGTGTTCAACCATGCTGTGTATTATGATACGACTACTACACTTGATCTTAGCCAAAACCCCGATAGGTGATTATGTTTAATATTATTCAAAGCGTGCAAAATATGATAAAACCAGGGAGATTGTTCCGTTGAAGTTTTTGGAGCAATTCTGTTATAGTAAGAACTGAAAAAATGAATGTGAATATGTGTACTCCTATACTATGCAGGGAAAAAAAATCTCGCATTTAAGCATCAATCTCTGTGTTTCTCAACCTTAGCCACTTTAAGAGGTTTGGACCTCAACGCTCAAAATTTCCCAGCCAGCCATTCCCCAGCATGCCGGCTGTGGAATTCTGGGAGTTGAAGTCCAGACCTCTTAAAGCAGTGGTAGGCAGCCTTTTATGATTCGTGGACTTCAACTCCCAGAATTCCTGAACCAGCCATGCTGAGGGGAAAGGGAGAGGTTTCCAAGCTGAGCCATGCTGGCTCAGGAATTCTGGGAGTTGAAGTCCACGAGTCATAAAAGAGCCAAGGTTGCCTACCCCTGACTTAAAGCATCCAAGGTTGAGAAACGCTGGTCTATCCAATTGCACAGCACAGCTGAGGAAGCACATCCTGATTCTAACTGATTTCCAGGGAATTCTATAGTTGCTTCTTTTTCAACCTCTGTTTTTGTTAAAGCAAAGGTGTACGTGGGTTGAATCCGTGGATGAGGTGTTGCTTTGCACAGGTAATCCTCAACGTTCGACCACAATTGAGCCCAAAATGTCTGTTGCAAAGGGAGACATGTGTTGTTAAGTGAGTTTTACCCCATTTTTTGACCTTTCTTGCCACTGCTAAATGAATCACTGCAATTGTTAAGTTAGTAACACGGTTGTTAAGTGAATCTGACTTTGCTCGTCAGAAGGTTACAAAAGGTGATCACGTGACCCACAGACACTGCAACCGTCATCAATATGGGCCAGTTACCAAGAGTCTGAATTTTCAAACTGGATTATAGCACGATTAGTGTGCAAGTTCTTACAATTTACTAGAGCTTTTGCTATCAGTAATAATAATAATAATAATAATAATAAAAGTCGTACAGGATTAGAAGTTAATTTCATGGATTTTAAAAAATAAGTCCTTGAGTGGAGCTTGATTCCTGGTGACTAATGGACCCAACTGTGCAGTTTTCTTGGCTGTGGTACAAAAAGTGGTCCATGATGACGATGACGATGATGAAGACGTTGGAAGGGACTTTGGAGGTCGTCTAGTCCAACCCCCTGCTCAAGCAGGAGAACCTATACCCATTTCAGACAAATGGCTGTCCAGTCTTTTCTTTAAAACTTCCAGTGTTCTCCCCTTATGCTGCGTTCATGGGTTTGATAGGGATGAGAGGTGGGCAAGTGTAGAGAGGAAGTAGGGTAGTGAGAGGAGAGGGGGAGGGGAAGAGAGTAGGATGGGAGGTGAGAAAGAGGAGGGAAGTAGGGAATGTTTTAAGAGAGGGTGGACGCGGCCTGGGGGGAGTGCGCAGGTCGTAATAATGTTTATTTTATCTTAAAATTGTATTGTATACTTTTTTTTATAATGTTTATATGGAAAAAATAAAAAAACTTTCATTAAAAAAAAAAACTTCCAGTGTTGGAGCATTCATCACTTTGGGAGGCAGGTTGTTCCACTGGTTAATTGTTCTGTCAGGAAGATTCTCCTTAGTTCTAAGTTGCTTCTCTCCTTGATTGGTTTCCATCCATTGCTTCTTGTCCTGCCTTCAGGCGCTTTGGAGAACAGCTGGACTCCCTCTTCTTTGGGGCAGCCCCTGAGATATTGGAACATGGCTATTATGTCCCCCCCCTCGTCCTTCTCTTCCTTAAACTAGACATGCCTAATTCCAGGAACCGTTCCTTATATGCTTTAGCCTCCAGTCCCCTAATCATCCTTGTTGCATTGCAAAACTTTTGTTATCGTCTCCAGACTCTGTTATAGTTGCCCCTTGCATTCTAGAAGCTGCTTTGACCATTGAGTTAAATCAGGGCTCTTCAGGCATGAGGAATTCTGGGAGTTGAAGTCCACAAGTCATAAAAGGGCCAAGTTCGAAGAGCCCTGAGTTAAATGCTCAGCAACATCTTTACCAAAACTACCGTATTTACCTGAGATGAAGTTGGCTCTTCTTCCTTTGAAAGAGGAGTTAGGCAGGAGGTAGACAAAGTGAAGATAGGTCAAATTCTTATGCAGGCCTCAGTGTCTCATTTTGTCAAAGTAGAGATTCCCCCTCCGGTTGAAACCGGTTTGGGAGTGGATATTCTCCTCCCGAGAAGCCATCTTTCAAAATCGAGTAGAGCCAGGGCAAAGAAAAAGGAAATTTTAACGGAATTTGTAACTGCTGATGAAAGCTTCCTGTCAAAGAAGGTGCCACCTTTCTAAAATTGATCCTCCATCTGCTTGTACTAGCTGCAGGGGTCTTCAAACTCGGCCCTTTTATGACTTGTGGACTTCAACTCCCAGAATTCCTCAGCCAGCGTGCCTGGCTGAGGAATTCTGGGAGTTGAAGTCTACAAGTCATAAAAGGGCCGAGTTTGAAGACCCCCAGTGCTAGCAGTTCTCTCTCATACATGTGGAAACAGAACAGAAAAAAAAACTCTATCCGCATGTTGAAAGAAAGGGATACTTTTAGAATTTATTTGATATATCTTTATTTTATTTATTTTTTTATTTATTTTATTTTATGAGACTTATATACCGCTTTTAAGTGCAAGCACTCTCTAAGCGGTGTACACCAGTAAGCAATGTGTATATATATATATATATATATATATATATATATATATATATATATATTTACATTGCCCCCAACAATCTGGGTCCTCATTTTACCTACCCCGGAAGGATGGAAGGCTGAGTCAACCTTGAGCCGGTGAGATTTGAACCGCTGACCTGCTGAACACAGTCAGCTAAAGCGGCCTGCAGTACTGCACCCTAACTGCTGCGCCACCTTGGCTCATTATAGAAGTATGGCCTTCCTTTCCATACATAAATAAATGTGCTTGCATGCTTTTATTTATTGTTGATGCCCTTCTGCTCTACTTCACCATGCTGGATGAAAGAGTTTCCAATAAGCCCCTGCAAATCAAGGGAGTTGAGAGTTGCATACTTCTTTAGTTGGAGCGGGGAAAAAACATCCTTTCAATCTTAGGATGATTGGCACAGAAATATTTGTCTTTTCTTAAAATACTTTTGATGCGACTCAGCTTCCTTTTGAAGCATTCCATTGTGCGTTGTGACTCTCATTCCAACCAGAAAGCTTGTACATTTGTTACAATATGCCTATAAGTTTGAGAGGTGAATACTGAGGAACAAGCAGTTCATATTAATTGCACAGAAGATAAGGCTACTTTTGATAACAGCATTGGAAATTATTGAATTTGGTGGGAAGCCTAAACGCTTTCCTACCATGAAGTAAGCTTTTTTTTAAAAAAAATCTAGCTAAAATTAATATTGTATTAATGATCTGAAGCTATTTATGTAAGTGGAGCCTTGAACCTTTCAACTTGTTTGTAGTAAAAAAAGGGGGGGGGAACGTTTGCTGGAGTATCCTTCTGTTGGAAGAAACGTCTTCATCGTGGTTCAGTCCAAGCCAGGGATAAACAACACGGTGACTGCTTTAGAAAGAAGGTTGCAGTTTATTGAAGAGGAGAGCCACACAGAAAGATGGTTCTGGCACGAAAGAGGAAAAAAGGGGCTGAGCACATGTAGGGAGTGGGTTTTTATACCCTCTGGAGCCTTTTGTTTGGACTTGTTTCCTGTTCCTGTTTTGAGGCTTTGTATTACCTATGTCATGTGTTTTGACCTGTGTCCCTTTGGCATCTGTGGGTTAATCCTATTATGTCCTGTCTTAGATTTTGGGTGGGGTATGTAGATTTTAGGTGTCTTTGTCTTCCTAAGCTTCTAGCTTCAACCTTCCTGATGGTTCACATCTGCATTTCTACAGAGCTGGTTTCTGCTTGGGGGAGGGAGACCTGGGGCTATCAAGAAAAACTGGGCATGCTTTTCTGCCTCTCTAAGATCCTTTGAGGAAATATATTTTTCTGCCCTTCTAATATTTCCTTCTCTGGGGCGGCTGACTTCCCACACTTCCCTTTAAAAGTTCTGTGAAGTGCAGTTTTGCCTGTCCTTGAACTCTTATGGACTGACTGAGGTGATCTGGTCATACAAGGTTAGCACAGTTTAATGGAGAATGTACCAGACAGTCGCTTGTGCGTGTATGTGTATAGGTGGGTAGGTAGTATATGTGTATTTATTTTATATGCACACAGACAGAAATACACATATACTGAAACTTTTGCACCCTAATTCTTTGCTCACCCACACAAGCAAACGTTGTAGGCGTTTTGCTTACATGCTAATAGAAAAATGATGTAAGGACATCTTTCTTTTAATTGCTAAAGTTCCTAAAGACTCCAGGGCAGAAGGTGTTAGATTCATAGGTTCTTCCCCACCTCTCACTTAAATCTTGTAATGCTAATATGATGTCTTTTAATCTGAAAATTAGTCACTGATCCCAGGTCACGTAATTTTCTTGTGACTTAAGAGAACGGGAAACCTGATCTTCCCACTACATCAGGGGCCTTCAAACTTGGCCCTTTTATGACTCGTGGACTTCAACTTCCAGAATTCCTCAGACAGGCACACTGTCTGAGGAATTCTGGGAGTTGAAGTCCACGAGTCATAAAAGGGCCAAGTTTGAAGACCCCTGCACTACATGCTAAATATTCTGTCTGCTGTCCTTCAGTGGTTTTATATCCAGGAATAACTTCCATTAAAGACAGAAGCCCTCCTAGACATGAGTGCCAACCTGCTCCTTGAGCAGGAATCATTTTATTTCTACAATGCTCAGGTTGGCAGTTTCAAAATATCCATGTAGTTCTCCAGCACTGGAGATGGATAATCCACGCAGTGGGTTGAGACTGTATTCCTGGCCAATCAGATCAGTCAGCCAAAGTTGCCACGCCCCGTCTTGGACCATGATCCTTTAGTCTTGACTGATCTGGCCATGAGACATCTACAACTTTTGGCTCCTGGGCAGGTATAGTTCCTTTCCATTAGGGGGGATTTTTTTTTTTTTCTAGTAGCTGAAATTGCTTAGTTTAAAAGCTAATTAGAGATAATTTAATTCAATTTAATTGATCACTCAAAAATTTCCTTGATAAATTGTAAGACTCAGGAAGTCAGATTCCTACAGGGGAAACCACCCCCACTTAAAAGGGGGAAATCCCTAATTCCCCTCCCTAACCCAAAAACCCCAGCCACCTTCCAGCAGCCGGCAGCCGCCTTAAACAAACGGGGAGGCTCGGGCAACCCCTCGCGTTTAAAACAAACAAACAAACAAACAAACAAAAAAAGACAGAAAGGCAGGCAGTTAGCAAGGGAAGTGGAGGACAAAGGGGACGCATGCTGGGAGGGAGATTGATTAAGGGAAACAGCTGGCGTGCGAAGGAGCAGTCTTTTCACTCCAGGCTGCTCAGGATTTTTTAAACGAGGCGCCATTGTCTGCACAGCTGGAAGCACGCGCAGCTCTTTGTTACAACCGCACGTGGCATAGGCAGCCTTGTTAACACATGCGCAGTAGTCTCCTGGCAGCGGCGGCCATATTTTTTGTCCAAACAGGGGAGTTAAAGTTCCTTAAGAAAGCTAGGTTCAGCCGCTGGAGTGAATTAATAGGCAAGCAGTACTGGGGTACTAAAGCATCTATTATTCATCCAGAGACATTCAAATCAGACACATAGCTACTGGTTCCAGGACTTGGTGTCTTCTACCTAAAGTAAATAAGAACCTTTCATAACTAACTGTGTTTAGTTGCCTTTGGCTCCTTCCAGACTTCGGGTCCCCCATTAGTGGCCCGTACGCCTCTGGATTTAGTGGTGGGTTCCAGGCATCCCCAGTTGCGTGCCTGTCCTTACCCACCATAGTCAAGCCGGGTTCCAGGCATTCCCATTAGCGTGCCTGTTCTTATCCGTGCACAGTGACTAACTCTGACAATTTTGCAGAGTCTGCTCCTGAGTTCCAGACGCCCCCAGTAGTGCGCCTGTCCTTACTCAAAGTTGGAGCTCTCCTACTACCTGGGTCCCCCCTATCGCGGCCCAGCGTTAGTGGAGAATGGAGGAAGCTATCATTCCCTCCACTGGAGCCCCGCCTTCATCCTCTGGAGCACCTGCTTCAGAGGATTCGGAATCCTCTGCAGCCCCTAGAAAGGCTGCAAGGAAGTCATCAAAGAAGGCTGACAAACAGGCAATCAGAAGACACCAAGCCCTAGAAAAAGAGTTCGACAGAGCCCAGAAAAGGGCCAGAATTGAAAATAGGCAGAATGGGGGAATAGGTCCTGATCTACCGCTGGGTCTCCCTTCATCCCCACGGGCCATTTGGTCATTAGGGAGCTCATCACAGTCCCAAACAGAGGGTGGGATAGGCGAATTCTCATCGCTCTCCCGATCCCCCTCCCCACGGAGGTTACAGGAAACCCCGAGGACCATGCTAACCACAGCACCTGCAGGGTCGCAGGCAATGGTCACTCCTCCTGCATTGACGGGGGATCTGCTAGCTACCCTAATAGCACAGGCAGTGGACTGTGCATTTGAGGCCAGGGCTCAAACTTCAAAAGCCAAGCCTCTAGGACTTAGAACGAGGCATCGGGAGGAAACGGAGGACCATCAGGACCTCTCCTCCGTCTCAGACTCGTCGGTCTCTGAGGAAGTTTACCTGGACCAGCCAGGTACGTCACAAGGGATTCAAATGTCTGAGGAGGAGGAGGACACCTCACCTCAAGGGCCGTCCTTCAGCGGCCTGTTTAACCCTTCTCTTTTTGTTACTATTCTGCGCAAGGCTGAGGCCACAGCCCATTTGGGGCATGGGACACCAGCGGAGCCTGTCACAGTTGACACGGAGGCTGAGCCGACGTTCGCCGAAAAGGTAACCACCCAACACCGCATACCTTGCCCGACCATGTTCCTAAACACAATAAGGAAACAGTGGGCAGCGCCAACCTCCCTACCGCTTCCTAGCAATGCGGAGAGGAAGCTATTTAACGTAGCAAGGGAGCTAGAGGGAACATTGGAGGTGCCGGTGGTGGACGAACCCATAGGTCCCCTGATATCGGACACGGCCATATCAGGAGATTTTGCTGAAGCTCTTAAAGCCGAGGACCGAAAGAGTGAGTCCAACTACAGGAGAACGCACCAGGCAATAGCTTGGGCTACCAGGGCGTCTACCTCCGCGTCCTTTTTCACCAGAGCCACACTTTGTTGGCTCCGTGAGTTACAGGGCCGGGTTCCCATGGAAGATATACGCACTCACCAGGAACTGAGCAAAATGGTAGCGGCCACGGAATATGCGTCGGACGCAACACTTTTAGCGACCAAGTTTTCAGCCAAGGCAATGGCGGCAAACAACACGAGCAGGCGCATCCTCTGGCTAAAGAACTGGCAGGCGGATACCAAATCCAAGTGGAAATTGGCTTCGGCTCCGTACCAAGGGGCAAAGCTGTTTGGTGAGGCACTAACGCCATACCTGACAGAGAACAAGGACAAGCGCAAGGTCCTTAAACACATGCTTAAAAGGCAGGACAAGAGACCCGGCTCCTGGGGAAGGAAACAATCCTTTCGTACGGAAGCCAGGGTCAACTACTTTCAAAATTCCCAACCCTTCCAAGCTAGACAGGATAGGGAAAGACAGGGGGACAGACAGAACACAAGACATAGGCAAACACAGGGAAGACGGCCCTTTCGGGGGAACAACCGCCCCTTCCGCCGTACCAGATGACTCCCGCCCAGACCTTCCCATAGGGGGCAGACTAGCAGGGTTTGCTCCCCAGTGGGAAGAGACCACCACGGACGTATGGGTCAGGAACACCATACGTCATGGTCTATCTCTAGAATTTCTCTCAAAGCCCCCGAACCGCTTCCGCCCGTGCCCCTGTCCCACAAACCCAACAAAGAGAAGGCTCATGAACGAGGCCGTTCAGCACCTTCTAAACATACGGGCCGTAGAGCCGGTGCCTATGAACCAGAGAGACCAGGGGTTTTATTCTATCCTCTTCGTGGTCCCAAAACCCTCGGGGGGTTGGAGAGCCGTTTTGGATTTGAAAAGGCTAAATTTCTACATAAAATACCGCAAATTCAAAATGCAGACACTACGCTCCATCCTTGGAAGCGTAAGGAAAGGGGATTTTCTGGCATCGATCGACCTCACGGAGGCATACTTGCACATCCCTATCTCTCTGGCTCACCGCCGCTTTCTACGGTTTGCCTACAGGGGGCACCATTTTCAATACAGGGCACTTCCATTCGGCCTGTCATCAGCGCCCAGGGTGTTCACCAAGATTCTGGCGGTTCTGGCAGCACAACTAAGAAACGTACCAGTCAGAGTCCAGTGCTACCTGGACGATATTCTAATCCAGTCATCGTCCGCCCAGCAGTCTCGGGCGGACCTAAAGTTAGTGATAAAAATGCTGCAGGACCACGGCTTCTCGGTGAACTTTCCAAAGAGCCATCTAACCCCAACTACGAGAATACTCCATCTGGGAGCGGTCATAGACACAAAGGAATGCAAGGTGTACCTATCACAGGAACGCCTCAGCAGCATAAAGAAAGCCGTAAAACAGGTAAGCCGCGGTCAGTCAGTGACGCTGGTCTGCCTTTCCCAGCTGCTAGGGAAGATGATATCGACCATAGCAATAGTTCCTTGGGCAAGGCTGCACTCAAGAGAACTGCAATGGTTCATGCTCCCGTTTCAGAGACAACAAATCAGTGCATCACGGAAGAGGGTAGGCATACCTCTGAGAGTACGACACTTCCTCAGGTGGTGGCTATTTCCAGCTCTCCTCAGGGGGTCCCCCTTCAGGGAACCAGACAGAGTAGTAGTCACAACAGATGCGAGCTTATTCGGCTGGGGAGGCCACTTGGGGACCAAGTGGACACAGGGCCGCTGGTCAGCGGTGGATCTCCGACACAACATAAACTGGCTCGAGCTGCGGGCTATTCACCTAGCGTTAAGGCATTTTCACAGCAGCATAAAAGGCAGGCACGTACTGGTCCTGACGGACAACGTGACAGCCAAGGCCCACATAAACCGTCAGGGGGGCACACACTCTCGCTCGCTCTCGGCCGAGGCCCTCCTACTGGGGGCCTGGGCGGAACAAAATCTGGCCTCCATAAAGGCCGACCACATATCGGGGGAGGCAAACATCCAAGCAGATCTGTTGAGCAGATCAACAATAGATCACTCGGAGTGGCAACTACACCCGAGGATCTTCAGGGAGGTCTGTCACCGCTTCGGGCTTCCCCAGGTGGACCTTTTTGCCTCTCCTTCCAATGCCCACCTAACTCGCTTCTTCTCCCGATTCCCATCCAAGGGAGCAGAGCAGACGGACGCGTTACGGAGCCCATGGCCAAGGGGGCTCCTGTACGCGTTTCCACCCTTACCTCTCCTTCCGGCGGTAGTACGCAAGATTCTGCGGGAAAGGGCCGAGGTAATCCTTGTGGCCCCTTATTGGCCAAGGAGACCTTGGTTCGCAGACTTGAGGAGTCTCTCCCGCACGAATCCATGGCGGATTCCTCCGGAGAGGATCTCCCTCAAGCAGGGGGAGATCTCCCACCCAGAGCCACAATGGCTACAACTAGCCGTCTGGCTCTTGAACGGTCAATTTTAGCCAAGGGGGCTTGCTCACAGGGTGTAATTAGGGTCATACAGGCATCAAGGCGCCCCTCCACGAACCGTATCTACGAGGCCACGTGGAGAAGCTTCCAATCATGGTGCTCTAAACAGGAATTGTTACTTGAAGGGATCACAATTCCCAAGATCCTAGAATTTTTTCTAGATGGCCTAGAGAGGGACCTCTCGCCAAACACACTGCGCAGGCAAATTGCCGCCCTCTCAACTATACTTTCTGCCAGCCCCGGTGAATCCTTGGGCAAGCATCCCTTAATACGATCCTTCCTCAAGGGGGCTGCAAACATCAGACCGCCAACCGTGCACAGGTATCCATCGTGGGAACTACCACGAGTACTACAAGCTCTTACCAGAGCGCCCTTCGAACCACTCAAAACATGTGACATTCGCTATCTGACCCATAAGGTAGCATTCTTGGTAGCCATCACGTCAGCTCGGCGGATATCCGAGTTAGCTTCTCTCTCAATGAGGAAGGACCTGTGCCATTTTCACAGGGACAAGGTAGTCCTAAGAATAGACCCTTCATTCATTCCAAAGGTCAACTCCCTTTTTCACAGATCACAGGAAATAGTCCTACCAGACTTCTGTCCAAACCCAGCTCATCCCCTGGAACAACAATGGCACACCTTGGACGTACGCAGGGCACTAAGACATTACATTTCACGCACAGCGGAATTCCGACGCTCGGAAGCGCTTTTCATATCCTTCCACCCTGCTACTAGGGGCCGGAAGGTCTCGTCCTCTACCATCGGTAGGTGGATTAGGGCATGCATCACGGGGGCATACCAGGCGGAGTCCTTGCAAGTCCCCAAGCATATCACAGCCCATTCCACAAGGAGTGCTGCCACCTCAGCAGCATGGGCCATGCAGGCTTCTATTGAAGAGGTATGCAGGGCAGCCACTTGGGCCTCGCCCTCTCCATTCATTCGTCATTACAAAATCGACAGGTACTCCTCTGCAGAGGCCTCCTTCGGTAGGAGGGTTCTCCAGCAGGTGCTAGACCAAAGTTGCACACGGGACCAGTCTATTCCCCAACCCAAGGGACAATAGGCTTTGGTATGTCCCACTGCGTGGATTATCCATCTCCAGTGCTGGAGAAGGGGCGTTGACTTACCTGAACGCCTTTTCTCAGCACGGAGATGGATAATCCACACCCACCCTTATAGACTAGAATAATAGGGTATATTTAGTGGAGCCAAAACGTCTTACTGTCAGTCAATGGCTGCGCTCGAGTCAAGACTAAAGGATCATGGTCCAAGACGGGGCGTGGCAACTTTGGCTGACTGATCTGATTGGCCAGGAATACAGTCTCAACCCACTGCGTGGATTATCCATCTCCGTGCTGAGAAAAGGCGTTCAGGTAAGTCAACGCCCCTTTGCTTTGTAATAACGCAAAAAAAAAAATGCTTTTTGCTAAGGCGTTTTGTCAAATTTCTCATCTAGACTAAACCTTTGGTATTTCTTGCTGGTCTGCTATCAAGTCACTAACTAGGTACCAGATTTGGGAAGTATGAAGGATAGGGTATTTATGGTCAATGGGCACTGTTAATTCCCCCCCCCCCCACTGTCAAGAGTCAATCTCTTAGGTCAGGGGTAGGCAACCTTGGCTCTTTTATGACTTGTGGACTTCAACTTCCAGAATTCCTGAGTCAGCCTACCCTTGTCTTAGGTGAAGGGAATAGGAGAAATGTGAAGCAACTTCTATAAACTAAGAGGGACTAATGCAGATTTATCAGCAGTGGTTAATACCAAAACAAACAAACAAACAAGCTGTGGATCAGATTACTTATTTGTTAAAAAAAAAGAAATGGGTGTGTACGAAGGAGGCAGTGGTTCCTATCTACAAAGTTTAAATGGAACTCATTGCTTATTCTTTTCTGTGCAATAGACAAAAAAAGTTGTACAAGTCTCAATAGAAGATTTTAAAGTAATATTTAAGAGGGATTTGAAGCAAATCTTTACTGGGTTGGGGAACCTTCTTAAAAATCTCCAGTGATGGAGCGCCCACGATTTCTGGAGGCAAGCTGCTCCACTGGTTAATTGTCCTCACTGTCAGGAAGTTTTTCTTTAATTCCAGGTTGCTTGTCTCTTTGATCAGTTTCCAACCATTGTTTCTTGTCATGCCCTCTGGTGCTTTGGAGAATAACGTGACCCCACTCTTCTTGGTGACAGCCCCTCAAAAATACTGGAACACTGCTATCATGTCTCCCCTACATCTTCTTTTCTTTAGACTAGCCAAATCCAAGTCCTGCAGCCGTTCTTCGTATGTTTTAGTCTCCAGGCCTTTGGATCATCTTAGTTGCTCTTCTCTGAATTTTTTTCCCAAACTCTCAACATCTTTTTTTGTGATACGGTGACCAAAATTGGCTGCAGTATTCCAGGCATGGTCTCACTAGGGTTTTATAAAGCGGTACTAATACTTCGCGTGATCTTGACTGTGGGGGAAAATGCACGTGCAGCAAACTGCCGTGCTTTCCCCCCCACAAACCTTATAACCTTTTGATACCCTTTGTCCTAATGAAGCAGCCAGAAGATCATCCACTTTTGACTTAATGCCTCACCTACCTAAACAGATAATATGCTTAAGTTCCTTCCTATCTCTCCCTGTCTTTGTCAGTTCTTTCTCCTTTTGATCTACCTGTATTTGTTCTTACCTAGTCTTTGACCATGTAATATGCTAACTAGAAAATAGCTGCTTACATGAGGACATTTTCCAATGAAGAAACCTTTGTCAGCATCTAATGGTTAAGCTGGTGTATGTAATAAGTATATAAGAAGCAATAAACTCAAGAGTTTGTCAAGCTGTGTCCTGCAGCTTCAAACCTCTGCTCAAGACATGCCTGCGTCTTTTTCTTAGCGTCTTACACTTGATTCTATGCCTCTATATGCCTTCTACTACTCTTTGATAGGTTCAATACACAGAAGCACCTAATTTATCTTGACTGAACCTGGATGCTAATTAAAGGTACTCTTGACCCTGATTAGTTTTTTTGGAGGAGAGAATGCCCAACAAGTTTCAGGTTGTTACTTAGAATGCTAAGCTGGAAAAGTGGGGGGGGGAGGCAGACAATTTCTATAATAAATAATAATGATGAATAATGAATAAACACAATAAATAAATAATGAATAAACGCAATCACCAGGTGAACTTGCCCGGAGGTGTCTCTACCTTTTAATCCTCAATAAGGATTAGTAATAGTTACGTGCTACTGTCTCAGAAGTTTCTCTTTGACACTCATCTGAGGCCCTTTTCCGTGTTGCTCCAATGACTTCACCCAAGATGGGTTAATCTCTGATTAGTTTCTGAACTAATTATAAAGTATTGTTATGTGCTCTGGGCCACTTTTCTTCATGACCAGAGGCAAGGTCGCCTGACCAATAACCAGCCAAGACACAGTGAAGGCCTTTTGTTTCGTTTATTGCAATAAGCGGGGAGAGAAGCTATCAAAGCTTGGTTGTCTCCAAAGTTTTAACCCAAAATATCTCCTTCTTTTATTCATCCCTATCACCGGCCGCTACAGCCCTCCTCTTTCCCCATTGGCTGAGGTAGTATGAGGTTACACTCTTTCCATCCGCCTATATACATTTCCTGATAACATACTAAATCATATTCACATATACAATAAGAATAAGAAAAATTAGACATTTAAATGGTTATTTTAAACTCAGTAGATATTTATGTCCCCATTTTAAACAATAAGTTCTTTTCCTGCTTTTCAATTCAGGGTGCCTCTCTTCTTATCTTATTTGGCTTAGTTTCCTATTCTCCAACCTGTCTTTTCCTGGCTAGCCATTTCCTTTTAAAAACTATATCTCTATTTTATGGCTTCTCTTCTTCCTTTCTCAGACCCAGCTATTTTTGCCTATATGGTTTATCTTACTTCAATGTTCTCTCTTCCTGACTCTCACCATCTGTATTTTTCTATTCAATTAGTTTCCATTGTATTGTAGGTTTAACTGACTCTGAAGATTTATCATATTGATGCATATTTATCAGTATTATTTAGAAGGCTGCAAGAATAACGGTACGGTATTGGAAACTGGATGAGTGAGACCTCCGGTTAAACAGAAAATACTTTTAATCTATTTCATCTCAGGGCTTAAAAATTTGAGCATGTCGCTGCTTGACACGTAGTGGGGGGGTCAAAACCCTGAATATCATTTTTCCTTCCCCAGTACAGATAGTCCTCGACTTATCACAGTTGGTTTAGTGACGGTTCAAAGTTACAGTGGCACTGAAAAAAAGGGACCTTTGACCGGTTTTCACACCTACGGCCATTGCAGCACTCCCATGGTTAGGAGATCAGAATTCAGACGCTTGGCAACTGATTCATATTTACGACGGTTGCAGCGTCCCGAGGTCACGTGATCATTTTTTTGGGCAACCTTTTTACAAGCGAAGTCAATGGGGAAGCCAGATTGACTTAACAACTGTGTTACTATAACTCAACAACCGCAGTAATTCACTTAATTATGGGAAGAAAGGTCGTGAAATGGGGCAAAATTTATTTAACAAATCTGTCACTTAGCAACAGAAATTTTGGTCCCCCTCGTTGTGTACTAGCAGATTCTTGCTAAGTTTGTCAGTGGTTTATGCTGTGACTGCTTTATCTCTGTTTCTTGCACTGCTTTATCTCTGTTTCTGGCATCGCATTCCTCCTGCTGTCTAGTCAGCCAATTAGTGTCTTTTTTCATCTGACATAGTGGGTCAGTGATGGCGAACCTTTTAGAGACCGAGTGCCCAAACCACAACCCCAAACCCACTTATTTATCGCAAAGTGCCAGGGCCGCATCAGCATTGTGATGCCCTTGGAGGGGCATGGGGTGTGTGGCCCCTCGGTGGGCATGGCTGTGATTGTCACGGCGGACTGGGTGGGCGTGGCTGGGGTGGGCACGGCCACCTCGATGTTGCTCATGGGGGGACGCCTGTGGGGGCCGGGCAGGGTTGGGGGAGATCCAGGGGATCTCTGGTGAGTGGGGCAGTGGGCAGGAGGCCCAGCATAGATGGGGGGGGAGGCACAGAATCCTAGCTGGGACTGGAGGGCCATGGCGCCCATGGGGATCCGGCTTTCCCTGCTCAGGGTAGCCTTTGGCTTGCCGGTTGTGGGCGTGCTCTACCACCTCTACTTGAGCTTGCTAGCTGGCCACTTTGCCTCCTTTGTGCTGGGTGGGGCTGCCGCTCCAGGTGGCGGTAGCAGCCTAATAGACCTGCGCAAGCTGCTGGCAGCGGCGGCACGTATGCCCACAGAGAGGGCTCTGAGTGCCGCCTCTGGCACGCGTGCCATAGGTTCGCCGCCACTGTAGTAGGTGATCATTGGAGCGCACACGCCTATACTTAACACCGTAGTTGCCTATTTGAAGCCTTTCACCTTTTTACTTGCAAGGGTGCAATCCGCTAGCATTATTTTTTCACTTTACCAGCAGATGCACGGAGCACAATTCATCTCTTTTTACTTTAGCGAAGAGAGAAACACGCTGGTTCGTTTACTCACGCAGGCAGACGAACAGTGTTATGAGTTGGCAAGTTTAACATAGCCCATAATCAATGACCTTGCCCTCTTCCTGGTGTATAAAACAGTCATACGTGAAAAACTCCAGATGTTACCACATCAGAGGACCAACTTTACATGCTGATGTAAAAGAAATACAAGCTATAGAGCTTAACCCATGTTTTGAAAACTATTCAGTTACAATTATTGAAATTCAGGAAATCTGATCTGGTAATATCAGTTAAGGGTTGGTCTCTTATTACTCAAAACTGTCATCTGTTATTATCTTGATACAAGATAATTGAAGCTGAGTAAAAGAATTGGAGGGTAAGCTTTCAGATACTGTAGAAAAAGAACATCTCATATTACTCATTATGAACCAAAATCCTGTTGTGACTGGGTCACATGCACGCAACCGAGCCAAAATGGTAGAGAAATCTGTCTTTTTGTAAATGAATGTTTGTGATTTGCCAGTGTAGGCAATTTCATGGGCATGTCTTTAATGAGCTTCAAAATTTTGAAGGAATCTGTTTGCAGGTAACACCTTCTATAATACCCTTTTTGTAAGCTGCAACTGATAAAAGCTGATGTCTTTTAATAATGTTGGTTAGTTGAAAAAAACAACCTAGATTCCTTTCTTTTGTCACCATAGACTAACAGAGCTTTTACTCCTATAATATTTTCAAAATTCCAAGTGTGCTCATTATTTCAGAATGCCCAGTTCTTTTCTATAAGGTGATTGCACACAAGTGCAAAAATCATTATGAAAACCAACTTATGTACATATGTAGTATACATTTTATAGCTTTGCATGAATACATTTATCTGCAGGTATTATTGAAATGTGGTGATGTTAATAAGTACTACGCACCATTTGGACATAGTACAAGAAGGAATGTACATTAATTTCTGTTCCGAGTTTATGAACTGTCATTAAGATACCTTTTGAAAAGCCATTGCAGATAGTCCTTGTTTACTGACCACAATTGGGACTGGCAGTTCGTTTGATAAGTAAAGCAGTTGCTAAGGGAAACCGTGACTTTATTTATGTTCTTACTTCTGTTTTCCTTTGCTTTGTTATTGTTAGTTACGAAGTCATGTCTGACCCATCGCAACCCCATGGACAACATTCCTCCAGGCCTTCCTGTCCTCTACCATCTTCTGGAGTCCATTGAAGCTCACGCCTACTGCTTCAGTGACTCCATCCAGCCCCCTCATTCTCTGTCGTCCCCTTCTTCTCTTGCCCTCCATCTTTCCCAGCATTAGGCCCTTCTCCAGTGAGTCCTTCCTTCTCATTAGGTGGCCAAAGTACTTGAGTTTCAACTTCAGGATCTGGCCTTCTAAAGATCAGTCAGGGTTGATCTCCTCTAGGACTGACCGGTTTGATCGCCTTGCAGTCCAGGGGACTCGCAGGAGTCTTCTCTTTTGCTTTACAGACCTGCTAAGGTCACAAAGTTATTTGTTCATCACCATTGTAACTGAACAGTCACCAACAATTCAGTTCCTAAGCGAGGACTACCCTGCACTTTTCTTTTTGGTTTTCTACCATCCAGTTGTGGTTTATTCAGAAAAATTAAATAATAAATAAAACACGTTTTGAGTATTTTTTTTAAATACTTACCAAACTTTTTCTTTTCAAATTCGAGTTAAATGGAAGCTTAGAAATTTATTAATATACAAGTATACTGAAGGGATTATAGTTTTCTTTCACGTAATTGCTTATTTGAATTCCGGTATAAAATAAGTGTTGCTTTCTTAGGTAGAGAAGCCTTTTCAACAAAAGGGACTACTAGATCCACTTGACATCAAAAGGCCATGTTGAGATGCTGAGCTAACCAAAATATTTTAGATGGCCTGGGCATTATTGTAGGGTTAATTGTGTATCATGACAAGTAACAAGTTGGGAGAACAACTTCCGAATTTTCATGTACAGTAGTGGCCAAAATTGTGGAAACCTTTTGGGAAGAGTGTACAATAGAAATGCCACTTTTGGTTAAGTTTCCACGAATTTTTCTTCTAATTTCTTTATAACTCTAGCCTTGTTCACTTAATAATACTATTTTACATCGCTTTCCGGGCAACCAGTCAACTCTTTGCACCATTACTTTAATTTTGTTACATTTTGCAAGCTCACGCAATGAAAGAACACAAAAAAAACCCCAACCAACTTGATAGCCATCACATAACACACTGACAAATGTCCTCCTCTCAGCTTCAATACAGGACATCAATCACTGAATCCTACTGTGATCTGATTGGCTCATTGCCAAAACAAGATGACACCTGATTGGCTCTCTAAACACTCATGCTCATTGGCTACAATCAGATGAAGAAAGCTTCCTGAGATCAACCTAAGCAAGTTGTGCTTTCTTTTTCTGGTTATTTGGCTATACCTTTTCATAAAATACAGTACAGATAATTGAACAAACTTTGTCGCATTACATCCTTCATTAGATTATCTTTCCATTGATATATAATTTTATGGGATTACTCCCCCCAAAACAGCAGTGTCATTAGCCATCAAACCTCAAAAATACACTTTTCCCCAAAAGGTTTCCACAATTCTGGCCACTACTGTAATGTAGTCCTTGACTCACGATCATAATTCAGCCAAAAAATTCTGTTGTGAAGCTAAGTGAGTTTTGCCCTCTTTTAAAACCTTTTCTTGCCACTGTTGTAAAGTGAATCGCTGCAGTTTATTAAGTGAATCACGCGGTTGTTAAGTGAATTGGAAGGACCCACTGGAGAAGAGCTGGATGCTGGGAAAGATGGAGGGCAAGAGAAGAACGGGACGACAGAGAATGAGGGGGCTGGATGGAGTCACTGAAGCAGTAGGCATGAGCTTAAATGGACTCCAGAAGATGGTAGAGGACAGGAAGGCCTGGAGGAACATGGTCCATGGGGTCGCGATGGGTCAGACACGACTTTGCAACTAACGACAACAATATAATCAAGTTTAACCGTGATTTAATTCAGTTCATTTTTTTAAAGAAAGATTTTTATCCCACATTTTTTTCCCTAAAGTTTTTTTTTTCCAATACTGCTTTCTCCTCCTTTTTCCCCCATAGAGAATGACTGGCTCCAAAGTCACTCAGCCAGTTTTGCATGCCTAAGATAGGATTGGAACTCACAGTCTCCTGGTTTCTAGGCCAACGCGTTAACCTCTGTGCCAAAGTGGCCTAGTGTTATGGTTGCTCACGCCATCATCCATATGTTTAGCTTTGGCATTTTTGCCTACCTGTCGAGTTCTTCTTAATCAGGGCTCTTCAAACTTGGCCCTTTTATGACTTGTGGACGTGTGCCTGGCTGAGGAATTCTGGGAGTTGAAGTCCACAAGTCATAAAAGGGCCAAGTTTGAGGAGCCCTGCTCTTAATGGACCTGGGATAGGCAGATGTTGTTCCTTAATAACATTAAACGTAGCAGGAAGGAAGCCGTGATAGAATGTTGTGCAGGTGGAGAAGGTGTGTGTGTACCCTTGAAGAGTGTTCAGAGGCTGCAGTTGGTTCAGAATGCAGCCGCGAGAGCGATTGTGGGCGTGCCAAGGTACACCCACGTGTCACCTATCCTCCGCGAGCTACACTGGCTTCCTGTGGGTCTCCAGACGCAATTCAAGGTGTTGGTTATCACCTTTAAAGACCTTCATGGCATAGGGCCAGGTTACTTACAGGACCGCATACTGCCACACAGTTCCCAGAAACCGGTGAGGTCCCACAGATTGGGTCTCCTTCAGGTCCCGTCGACCAGACAATGTCGGCTGGCGGGCCCTCCGGGAAGGGCCTTTTCTGTGGTGGCTCTGACCTGGTGGAATCAACTTCTCCCCGAGGTTGGAACTACTCCCACCCTGCCGGCCTTTAAGAAAGCTATTAAAACTCTCCTGTTCCGGCAGGCCTGGGGCTGATGTCCCCGGGGGGGGGGGATATGATCGGACACGCTGTATGAATGTATTTATTTTATTGTTTTATTGTCATATTATTGTTTTAATTTTGTACGCCGCCCTGAGTCCCTTGGGATTGGGTGGCATATAAATTTTAGAAATAAATAAGTGTGTGTGTGTGTGTGTGTGTGTGTGTGTGTGTGTGTGTAGGGGTAATATCAACAATAGCTCAGTGGCTTCCAATGGAGGAGGAAGCACATACCAGAGAGGTCCCCAAAAAAGAGACTGCACAATCCTGAACTGGAGGAGGAAATGTGGAAAAGATTCAGGATAGCCACACCCTAGACTCTCCCAGGATATATTTATTAAGTCAGTCATTAACAGCTGTAGTCTGTCAAGATTCTGTCTATTAAGTGTAAGCAAACAAAAGAAGTGGACTTGATTGGATCTCGTTGTGTCGTCTTTGGGCTTGGGCTGGGCATAAGCTGTGCCCAGTAAAGCCGACTTTTGCAATTGATGGTTTTTGTCAATGCTAATGGTGTTCAAACGGTGCCCTAGATATTTTGTGATTGCCCTCAAGGTGCCTATTACCATTGCGACTGTCTTTGCTTTTATTATTGTTATTATTGTCGCTCAGAATTCTAATTTTTTGAAAAATATTTCACAACCACACAGTATTTCACTTCCATCCTCCTGGCTTTGTCTTAGGCCAGTGATGGCAAACCTTTTAGAGACCGAGTGCTCAAAACTGTTTGCCCTGCCCCGCTCCATCCCACATCCCACCCGCCGGCAGGGCCACCCACCACCTCTATGGCCCGCCGCAGATCACTCAGGTGGCCCAGCCGCGCCATGGAGGCTGTGCCCCCCCCAGCATCATCTACATGCAGTGGGACGCGAGGGCGGAGTCTTGTCCCCGCTGCCCGGCTGCCATGTCCTTGGCTGCGCTGCTCTGCGCGGGCTGCGCCCGGTGGTGACTCCTCCGGGGGGACTGTTGATGAGGGAGCCATGGGGGGAGACGGGGCTGGAGTGATGGTGCGCATGCCCACATTGAGTGCTCTGAGTGCCGCCTCTGGCCCGCGTGCCATAGGTTCGCCACCACTGTCTTAGGCAAACAGGTCAGGAATGTGGAAAGGCGTGACTCCAGGGCCACGTTGGCATGCGCCAGCCCCATTTTGCTTGTCTCTCGTGCCCATTTGGTTATGAATGACTCGTTTTTTTCTTTTTTTTTCTACAGGAAATTTGGTGAGCGACCTCCACCGAAGCGGCTCACCAGGTAGGGTTCGGGTCTTGTGTTCGGGTCCTGACTGGGGCCTCTTCCCCAGGGGTGTGTATTATAATATCAGTTGCCTCTCTGGAAAGGTGAAAGGGATCATCGAAGTGGTCAGAGCTACGAGAGCGGGCTGTCTGTTCTGTTGGCTTCTGAGCTCGGTTTTGTCATTTCTGCGTACGTTCTGTATAGGCAACTTCACCTGCACGCTCACGGAGTGGCTATCATTACTCCTTACTTTGATCCTTTGTGAAAAATGTGGAGACCAAGGGTTCCCTTCCCCAAGAAATACATAGGTGTGGAGCACCTCAACTGTTCCCAGTCCAGTGACACCGGTGGGAATCAATCTGATTGCTGCTACTGGTGGTCCTTAACTGGCTGACAACTGTAACTGAGCCCAGAATTATGGTGGGGTGGGATGAGAAGATGGTTGTGAGAATTTGGAGCAGGGGGAACCCTAGCAGCTTTGGCAGGCCCCACCAGAGAGACGTAGCTGCACGCAATTCAGACACAGCCTCTGGGGTGCTTTAAAAATACATTTAAGAAATTGGGTTGCTATCGACTTGATTGCCTTTGTTCTCCCACTCTTAGGGAAGCGATGAGGAACTATTTAAAGGAGCGCGGTGATCAAACAGTCCTAATACTTCACGCAAAAGTGGCTCAGAAATCCTACGGAAACGAAAAGAGGTAACGATGGGTGGTGTCTTGAACTGTGCGCTGCGCTGTTTTGCAGTTGAAAATAAACATAAATTACGCAGAGGCTATTGTTGCTTTCAACAACCATCTGCTATTTGGATGTCGTGGATTGTTAACGCCTAGAATTCCTGGCTTGGAAGCTTGCTGCAAGGCAGGTTTTATAGAAGGAGGGAATGAGATTGGAAAGAATGGTGCAAATTTTCCGGATTTTGTGTTATAGAGGTTTAAAATGACGCTGTCTGGTGTTGGGGTTCTTTTTCACTGCTGAGGTATCGGTTGACAAACTGTAGTTTTAAAAAAATCCGGAAAAGTTATCCGTTCGGGAGCCTTAAGATTTTGCAATGCAAAGGTTGCTATGAATTATTTTAAATGGTCTTTGTTACATTGTGTGGAGCTCCATCTAGTGACTATTTAAAGTAACTTAAGTTCTTAACGAGCATACATTTTTGTCAACCAAATAAATTACAACAAAATAGATTTAAAAAAACAAACAGAGTGGGTGTATATGCATCAGAATTTTATTTTTTAATGTATGCCAGCGTGTTCACAGAAAAAAAGTGACAATGAAGGTCTTGGTCTTGACTTTCCTTCATCTTCTCTTCTCTTCTCTTCTCTTCTCTTCTCTCTCTCCTCTCTTCCCTTCCCTTCCCTTCCCTTCCCCCCCCTCTTCTCCTCTCCTCTCTTCTTCATCTTTTCTTTGTCTTTTCGTGGGTTAGAGAAACTGGGGAAGCTGCTTCAGTTACAGTACTTTAGATTAAATTCTTAACTGACATTCTTTCAAATTGCCTCCTCTCATATTTGTAGCTTAAAATTCTATACATCGAAAGTATATAATAATCTAATTTTTCCAAAGGCAGTACAAACCTTCTAGGGAAGGCATGTCAAACACAAGGCCCGGGGGCCGGATGCGGCCCGCGAAATGGTTTCATGTGGCCCGCGAAGCCATCCTGGAAACAGTGACGGAACGGCCCCTGCTGCCTTGGCCCTGGCCCAGGCCGGCCGGGAGCCAATGTACAATTTTGTGGTGGCCATCTATGCTGAAACGCATTCAGTCTTAGCTCCACAAGGCCGTCTGGAAACAGCGAGGAACCAGCCCTGCCACATCGGCCCCGCCCCCTAGGTGCATGCTCACCCTTTATGAAGAATGAAGAAATGCACTATCGCCTGGAAGATGCCAGCAAATGGCCCTCGCCTACTTCACATATCCGGCTTGATGGGCTCCGGGGGAGGGGCTTCGGCAGGCTCTTCCAGTGGACCATGCCTTGGCACTTGCCCCGGTCCCACCCCCTTCTGCCAGAGACCCTCAGATCTGTCGCACTCCTGCCCAGGCCTCCACAGGCACCCTTGATGCGAATGATGTAGATCTGGCCATGCCTACCCAGTAGGCCACACCCACTCCAGCCATGCCCACCCACTAGGCCACGCCCATCCTGGCCATACCTACCCAGCCCCCCGAGGACAACTGCAATGCTGATGCGGCCCTCAATGAAATTGAGTTTGACACCCCTGGTCTAGGGAAATACATGTTCTAAATGTAACTTTTTGGTACGAGCCAGGAAATCTTAAAATCTTTTGAAGTCCAGTTGTTTTTCAGTAAAGAAAGTTGCATAATTTGGAGCTTAGCTTAGCTTTGTTGGCACCACATTCGAAATTTGTGAGCTCTCTGACATTGCATTATGAAACCACATCTACCTATAATACTCTTCTGTTGCTAGAATTAAATGTCATTAAATATTTCATTTTTAAAATAACACATTTCTACCCCTGGAGACCTAATTGGTAAAGATTCATGTGGAGTTAAAGGCACTTTGCATTAATTCCCACCCTACCACAAGAAAAATCTTTTCATTTATTAGAGAAGCCAGTAGAAATAACAAAACAAAACCAAATCCTGCATCTGATTGGATTTGGGGGCAAAACTAGGATTTGAAGAAGCAAGTGTATTTCTGACTTTGGGAATCCAATTCAGTTCCATCTTCCATTTCCCCCCTTCTGGATTTAAATAGCTCAGCTACAAAAGCGAGCTAGTGGTTAAAATATGTTTGCTACCTTGAGTTATTTAAATAAAAAAAAAATCTTTAAAAACATTTTAAAAATCTAAAAAAAAATTCTCCCTCGCTCAGATTATGCATAATTTTTTTCTGCCTGCCTTTTCCTTCAAAAATGGCATTTTGCGCAGGATACCAATGACTTGGTCCTTTAAAGGGAATACCTGTTCCAGCCGAACCTAACGTTTTGCTCTTTGCCTTCAGATTTTTTTGCCCTCCTCCGTGTGTCTATCTTATGGGTAGCGGATGGAAGAAAAAAAAAGAACAAATGGAACGAGACGGCTGCTCTGAGCAGGAATCTCAGCCATGCGCCTTTATCGGGATTGGAAATAGCGACCAAGAGATGCAGCAGTTGAACTTGGAAGGAAAGGTGCGTTGAACGAAATGTAGTGTTTGTGAACCCATTTACTTACTTACAGGACTGCATACTGCCGCACAGTTCCCAGAGACCGGTGAGGTCCCATAGATTGGGCCTCCTTCAGGTCCCGTCGGCCAGAATGTCGGCTGGCGGGCCCTCGGGGAAGGGCCTTTTCTGTGGTGGCTCCGACCTGGTGGAATCAACTTCCTCCCGAGGTTCGAACTACTCCCACCCTGCCGGCCTTTAAGAAAGCCGTTAAAACTCTCCTGTTCCGGCAGGCCTGGGGCTGATGTCCCCAGGGGGGGGGGCGGGATATGATCGGACTCGCGGTATGACTGTATTATTTCATTGTTTTATTCTTAGATGATTGTTTTAATTTTGTATGCCGCCCTGAGTCCTTTGGGATTGGGCGGCATATAAATAAAAATAAATAAATAAATAAATACTGAGAGGTCACGGTGAGCGTGAGTAATAAATCGATTCAAGACGCGGATGCTCTAAATTTGGACCTTCTCTGTTCATTCGTGGTCACTGAGTATCTTTCGGCTTTTATCCTGCTTTTATGCAAAACATTAATAAATAGATGTGTCGCATAGTTTTTTTTTTTTTTTTTAATCTTGTTTTCATACTCCTCTCGCGGCTACAATTGTACCGGCATCTCAATCTTTAAGCAAAGTGGTTGCTAAATGAAAAAGAAAAAAAAAATCACACGACCACTTCAGCTTTCCTTTGCTTTGCAGCATCAGGAGGATAGCAATAGCACTTAGACTTATATGCCGCTTCGCGGTGCTTTTACAGTCCTCTGTAAGCGGTTTACAGAGTCAGCATCTTGCCCCTGGGTCCTCGTTTTATTGACCTTGGAAGGACGGAAGGCTGAGTCAACCTTTGAGCCGGTGACAATTCTGCCGGCATTCGGCAGAATTAGCCTGCAATGCTGCATTCTAGCCACTGCACCCTCATGGCTCGGGATATCGCCCCGAAACAGTTGGGTGAGCCCAAATGGTGGGGAAAGTTTCAAGCTCGACTCATAAGGAAGTGTTGTGATTCCGTGCCAGCAGGTGGAGCTGGCAGCTGAGTCCGGGGAATCGAGGAGGAGGAGGGGCCTGGAGAGCCATCAGAGTCGGAGGAAGGTGCTGATGAGCTCCAGGACTTACAATCTGATGAAGAGCCTGACCCCTCCACTTGTGCTCAGACTGAGACCCAGCTGTGCAGGGAAGCTGAGTCAGACTCTGAGGACTCACAGCTGGAAGACATCATAGACGCTCGCAAACGCAGACAGGCAACAAGAGCAGGACAGAGGGAGGCAATGGGGCGACTCCAAGGGCGAAGGAGAAGGCATTGAGAAGCCACGCCTGGGGGCTGCATAATAAAAAGGGAAGGTGTGGGCGATGCTGGTTGCTGAAGGCAACCGTTTGCAAAGGACTCAAGTTTCATGTAATCATGTTCTGTTTCCTTTGCTTGTGAAAAATTCTCCATTTGAATCGTGTTTTGTTTGCCTTGGAGAATTCTCCATTTACATCGTGTTTTGTTTGCCTTTGCTTTTGGGATATTTTGCAGTTCTGTAAATAATAATAAAAGGGTTTGTTTTTCCTGCATTTCCAGCCTACTTGTTAAAAGAGGGGATTGTCCTTGTGAGTTAACAAGGACTCACATAGGCTGGGACAGAACAGGAAGCTTTTTTTGCCCTTTGGATGCTCACCCGGTCACTGAGATCATTAGGAAGAAGAGAATTAATGTTTGTATTTACATTACAGAGAAAGGAATTGCAGTAGAGTACACAGGCACACGGTAGGCAACACACATCAAAGGAAGGAAGTTGTGCCAGACGTTTTTCCTGGCAGGATCCCTGTGAACTACTTATGGGCAAACAAAAGGGTTACCACAAAACTGATTAGGGTCTTGTTGGTGTCAGGCAAAGTTTATCAGCTGGAGGGTTCTAATCAGCTAATTAAGGTTACAGAGCTGAGCTTGTTAACTTTCAGTTGGCGCTTCTGCGCTGTGGAAAAAACCAACTTGGGGAGTGATGGCTTGTTTTGGCAATTTGGGATAAATAAAGCAGGTTAGGCTCAGGACAGGGTGGGTTAACTGATTGTAGGTGGACATGTGCCAGAGAGAGACATTCCAAAGTTGTAAATGTGGGCATTGGGTGCAAAGTTATTCTTTCATCACCTTCAAGCTACAGATAGTCTGTTAGAGAATTTTAATTTCTCTAATTGGTGAAAAATAAATCAGAAGCTCTCACAGTTGACTGCATTTAGCTGATTCAAATAACTTTATATTTATATAAAAATATTTACAATACCATTCTTCTTTACAGCAACATAGCTTAATTGAAGACTTCTTACAGAGACAGACCAGAGACAGACATGAGACTGGAAATCCAGCTCCTAACTCAATAACTCTTTTGCACAGACTCAGTAGCACTTTCTTCCCATTGGCTGACTGAGTTACCACATGACTCTTCCTGTTCATGAATATTCCAACATAGTCACTGTCTGAGGCAGTCAGTAAACGATCACCTGTACATAAGTTCTGAACTTTCTTTGTTGAACACTATACATAGTTCATGGTTGCTATTAGTTGCAAAGTCGTGTCCGACCCATCCCGACCCCATGTTCAATGTTCCTCCAGGCCTTCCTGTCCTCTACCATCTTCTGGAGTCCATTTAAGCTCACGCCTCCTGCTTCAATGACTCCCTCCAGCCACCTCATTCTCTGTCGTCCCCTTCTTCTCTCGTCCTCAGTCTTTCTCAGCATTAGACTCTTCTCCAGTGAGTCCTTCCTTCTCATTAGGTGGCCAAAGTATTTGAGTTTCAACTTCAGGATCTGGCTTCTAAAGAGCAGCCGGGGTTGATCTCCTCTAGGACTGACCGGTTTGATCGCCTTGCAGTCCAAGGGACTCGCAGGAGTCTTCTCCAGCTCCATAGTTCAAAGGCCTCCATTCTTTGGTGCTCAGCCTTTCTTATGGTCCAACTTTCACAGCCATACATTGCAACTGGGAAAACCATGGCCTGGACTATACGCACTTTTGTTGGCAGGGTGATGTCTCTGCTTTTTAGTATGCTGTCTAGATTTGCCATAGCTTTCCTCCCCAGGAGCAAGCGTCTTTTAATTTCTTGGCTGCAGTCCCCGTCTGCGGTGATCTTGGATGTTGATAAATGTGCAAACGTTCTGGATAATTAAAAAAAATTACTTTCCTTGCTGAAACTGAGTTAATTACTTTTACTCCTAAATATCCTGCGTGAAATCATTTTATGACATTGTGGGCTTTGTTTCTCTCAGCAGAAGGAAATTTCCTTGCCTGCCGTTTTCAGAGAAAATGAAATGATAAAATAGTTTGGTGGCGAGAGACGGTTCCCTCTTTCGCAGGGATTATTAAGTATGACATGATAGAGTGAATTCTTGATCTAATATGACTTCAGGATTTCATCACCAACAATAATGAATTGGTCTATTAACTCCGTAGGGATGTTATTTTGTTTTTTAAATTTAATTCCCACCTTTATTATATTTATAAATAACTTAGGGTGATGAACATCCCTAATAACACTCCTTCTTCCTCCTAACAACAACTGTCCTGTCAGGTGAGTTGGGCTCAGAGTGAATGATTAGCCCAAAGTCATCTAGCTGGTTTCCATGCCTAAAACAGGACTAGACCGCACAATTTGCTGTTATCATGTCACAGTCAGGCAAGCACTATTGCTTTATCTTACTCTATTATGAACAAATAGTTTATGCTGCGCTGCGAATATTTGCGTCTCTTTCACTCAGAGTGAACTGTACAAACATGCCTAAAGAATGTCATAAATTATGTAAAAACCATTGTATTGAAATAACGCAGTGTACCAAGATTTATCGCAACACAATAAAAAGGAAGGCGAAAGGGGAAAGGAAAGAGGGAGAGGGGAGGGGCAAACGCATGCGTGTGCATGTGCGTGAACACCATTGCTTGCACGAGTGGGGCCATGAGCGCTCACATGTGTGGGTCCACAAACGCCCGTGATGTTCGTGGCGACGCTCATGCAAGCGGGGCTACAAGCGCCCGCCACAATGCTTGCGTGAATTGGGCAGTGAGTACCTGTGTTGCTCGTAGCAATGCTTGCGTGAGTGGGGCTGCGAACACCCATGATGATGCTCGTGTGAGTTGGGCCACAAATGCTTGCGATGCTTGCAGCAACACGTGAATGGGCCTATGAATGCCCCCAGCAACGCTCACGTGAGTGAGGTTGTACGTGCGCACGCATGTCTGAACTGGCCAGCAACTCGTGTGGCCCGGTGATGAATAGGCCGCAGTCCACAGGTTGGGGACTTCTGTGCTAAGTCATATTTGGAGGATACAATCCTGTCTTATTTTGAAGAAATCAACTAACACTCTGGGTTTAAATCATTGTGAATGCATGCTTACGCGTGTGGGACTGCGAACGCCTGCCACGAGGCTCGTGTGAGAGCGGCCACGGACGTCTGCGTTGACATTCGTGCGAGTCAGGCCGCAAACACCCACGATGCTCGCGGCAAGATTCACGCAAGTGGGGCCACGAATGTCCACAAAGCTCGTGTGAATGGGGCCGTGAATACCCATGACAACGCTTGTGCAAGTTGGGCTGCAAACACCCACGATGCTCCTGGCAATGTTTGCGTGAGTGGGGCCACGAATGCCCACGACAACGCTCGTGTGAGTGGGGCCACGCTTAGGCGAGTTGGGATGCAAATGCCAGCGACGTGGCAGCGCATGAGTGAGGCCGTGAACGTCCACGAAACTCAAGGCAACGCTTGCGTGAGGGGTTGAGCATGTGCGCACCGGCCAACCACTCACGTGGCCCAGTGGCCAATAGGCTGCGGCCCGGTATTGGGCCGTGGCCCACAGGTTGGGGACCTCTGGTTTAAGTGACAGAAAAAGCAATATACCGTATATGCCGGTGTATAAGGCGACTTCCGCAAGTGTTAAAATCGGTGCCAAAGACGGGGGTCGTCTTATACGCCGAGTTGTCTTATACGCCGGAAATACTGGTAGTTTCCGGCGTATAAGACGACGTTCTAGGAATGCGACTCGGCGCCAAAGACGGGGGTCATCTTATACGCTGGGTTGCCTTGTACGCCGGCATATACGGTATTTCCATTTAATTTTCCCTTTTACAGGAAAAGAGTAAAGCAGAAATACGTGAACCGTCTACTTATAGCAAAATCATATTTTTCTTTACAGATACTTGATGCTGATCTAGCTCATTCGTTTTCTGCTTTTCTGTTAACTTTTTCTGAAATGCAATAAACTGGAGCCCCTACACCGAATTTTTGAATTTGTTGTAACTTTACTATACTACTAAAAATTCCCTGATTAGTACATCTAGGCCTAGTTACCTTTAACAGTGCTTCATTGGAAAAATACTACATTACTGTCTCCTTTTATCCACAGAACTATTGCACAGCTAAAACTTTGTACATATCAGACTCTGACAAGCGAAAGCACTTCATGTTATCCGTAAAAATGTTCTATGGCAATAGCGACGATATCGGTGTTTTCCTTAGCAAACGGATCAAAGTCATCTCCAAGCCTTCGAAAAAGAAACAATCACTAAAAAACGCAGACTGTAAGTATTGGCCAAGCGAGCTTCATTGACTGTGGTCGATGTTTCACATACGTTGCTGTGAGCTTGTGAGTTTTCCATTCATCTCTTAAGAATGTGGCCTTTGGTCCCATTATAAAACAACTCCCAGCTATTACAACAAAGGAAGTATTTGATTTCAGCGTCTAACAATTCCAGCAATGTGTGTGAGAGAGGGAGGGAGGCAACAATGGTATACGTTATATTTTTGAGATGATCTGATTGAAGAGGTAACAATATTTTTTTTTAAAGCAGGTTTGTCTTAGCAACTTTTTAAGACCCGTGAACTTCCCCAGCTAGTACAGGGAATTCGGGGGGGGGGGGTGTCGAAGTCCACAAGGGGCTTCTGGGAGTTGAAGTCTAGGTTTTAAAGTTGTCGAGGTTGGACACCCCTGTTTTAAAGCACACCTCAAGGGCTGTCCCAGGTAAAACAGACTCTTAAAAGATAAACCGCTAAAAGGATAACGTTCTAGAACTAGTTTGTTCTATTTTTATTTATTTATTTATTGACTGTGACTAGGAAAGGAGATTCCCCCTTTAAAAAAAAAAAACAAGCCAAAGAAAAGATGCACATTTTCTGCTGGGTGTGGTTAAAAGAGCTGGAGGAAACTTGCATTTTTCAGATTAGACCACAGGTTGGCAACCTGCGGTTCCGGAGCTGCATGCGGCTCTTTGAGCCTTCCCCTGTGGCTCCCAGCCTCCTCTGCCTTTGCAGAGAGAGACAGAGACAGAGAGAGGCAATTGCGCTTCCCTGCTTCTCTCTCTCTCTCTCTCTCTCTCTCTCTCTCTCTCTCTCTCTCTCTGTGTGTGTGTGTGTGTGTGTGTGTGTAAAAGAGAGTGCACTCACAGTGTTCTCCGAGGAGCTGAAAAGCTTACTGGGCGGACCTCCTCCCTTTGCTGCGTCTCTGCAGGAAGCAGAAAGGGCAGGAGAGAGCTAGCTAGCCCAGCTAGGCTGACTCAGGAATTCTGGGAGTTGAAGTCCATGAGTCATAAAAGAGACGAGGTTGCTTACCCCTGAGCTTGTTGGACAACAGCTTGAAGCTTGCCAGATGAGCAGCAGATAGGAGGGGGGGGGGAGAAAGAGAGAGAGAGAGAGAGAGAGAGAGAGAGAGAGAGAGAGAGAGAGAGAGAGAGAGAGAGAGAGAAGAGGAGTGGCAGACCAAGGGCAGATAGAGAGGGAGGAAGAGAGAGAGATAGAGAGAGAGAGACCCTTTTGACATCTAAAATGAAGATAACATTGCATATATCCTTTTTTTACCTGTGTGTGTATGTAATTTTATTCTCTTAAAGCATTCTCTTGGTGATCATTGTTTTAATAGTATGGATATTCCCAAGAGTCATATTTTTACTTTTATTTTTAATGTGTACATATACATATACACATATATACATACATACATACATACATACATACGTACATACATAAATACACACACACACAGACACACACACACACACAGACACACACACACCTATAATAAAGGTAAAAAAGGATATATGCAGTGTTATCTTCATTTTAGATATCAAAAGGGTTTTGCAGCTCCCGGTGTTTTGTTTTTGGTGGGAAACCAGTCCAAGTGGCTCTTTGAGTGTTTTGGGTTGCCTACCCCTGGATTAGACGAAGTGCTGACTTTGTTGCCAGCGCATCTTTCCTGTCTAAGGCTAAGGCTGGTATATTAAGGCTCTGTTCTTTTTGTTTTTCTCCTGCACAGTATGCATTGCATCAGGGACAAAAGTAGCGCTGTTTAATAGACTTCGGTCCCAAACAGTTAGTACCAGATACTTGCATGTAGAAGGAGGGAACTTCCACGCCAGCTCACAACAATGGGGAGCATTTTACATTCATCTCTGTGAGTACAACTGAAAACCCTCCGTGGTTTTTTTTGTTGTTGTTTAATCTTTCCTGAGTTTGGGGGAAAGGGTAGCATTGTGTTTTCTCTTGGAACCGATTCGGCTTTGCCTGGCACGCTGATATTTCTCTTTCCTCCACAGTGGACGATGATGAATCTGAAGGAGAGGAATTCACAGTCCGAGACGGCTATATCCATTATGGTCAGACGGTCAAACTCGTTTGTTCGGTTACCGGCATGGCGCTCCCAAGATTGGTACATTTTGCATTTTCAGTATATGTCAGAGAAAGAGACTGGCCGAGCCAGGGGGAGGAGTCAAGCAGGCAATTAGTCTGGAATCTTTATGTAGGCAGAAGAGGGCAAGGTCTAAACCAGTGGTTCTCAACCTTTCTAATGTCGTGACCCCATAATACAGTTCCCCATGTGGTGGTGACCCCCAAGTGGGTGTGGCCACCAATAAGAGGGAGTAGGACAGCTAGGGAAAAGGGAAAAAATGGTGGACAGCGTGGTTTGGCGACCCCCGTGAAATGGTCGTTCGACCCCAAATGGGGTCCCGACCCACAGGTTGAGAACCACTGGTCTAAACCCTTCTGAATGCTACTATACCTTATACTAGTTCCTTTCGTCCGGTTAGATCCCACAGGCTGGGCCTCCTTCAGGTCCCGTCGACCAAGCAGTGCCATTTGGCGGGGCCGCAGGGGAGGGCTTTCTCTGTGATGGCGTCCACGTCTTGGAACCAGCTCCCCCCGGAGATTAGGACCGTTCCCACCCTGTTGGTTTTCCGCAAGCTGCTTAAGACCTGGCTTTTCCGGCAGGCCTGGGGTTTATAAAATTTGACCCCTGGATGAATGTTACTGTATTGTTTGTTTTGTTAAGTTATGTTGTGTTTTTATTGTTAGCCGCCTGGAGTCCTGCGGGAGTGGGGCGGTCTATAAATTTTAATAAATATAAATATATCTCAGGGGTCCCCAACCCCCGGTCCGTGGACCAGTACTGGGCCATGGAATGCCAGCAACCGGTCCACACAAACAAGCAAAGCCCCATCCGTGGGATGCAGGCAGCACACAACACCACACACTGTCCAGTCCGCGGAAAAACCTCTCTCCACGGAACCTGGTGCCCAAAAGGTTGGGGACCTCTGTGTTAGAGCAGGGCTTTTCAACCTTTTCACCCATTGTGTCACTTTTAGGATATGGCAATATCCGATTACCACCAGTCGCCTAGCAAGGGGTCAAAAACTTGATGACCCCCCCCCAAAAGGAAAAAAGTGATAAAGTACAGGTAGTCCTCAATTCGGTGGCAAGCTGGACATGACCGGGTTGCTAAATTAATCCACTGGGCATTGTGTAAAAAATACGACTTGCCTGTGTCCGAAAAGTCATGGGAACATAGGGTGGAAAAAGTGGTTGAGAATGAGAGGGTGAAGATCTTGTGGGACTTTTGAATACAGACAGATCGCCATTTGGAATACAACACGCCAGATATCGCAGTTGTAGAGAACCGAAGCGTATAGCTGATTGATATCGCTGTACCAGGAGATGCCAGAGTTGAAGAAAAAGAACTGGAAAAAAATTACGAAATATCGCAACCTGGTCATCGAAACTGCGCGATTATGGATGAAACGTGTAACAATGATATCCATTGTCATCGGGGCACTGGGAACTATGTCCAAAAACTTTGCAAAATACATCAAGAAACTGCAGCTTCCTGCAATAACTCCAGCAATGTTACAAAAAACTGCGCTACTTGGAACATCTTAGATTTTAAGGAGGTTCCTGGTTGACACCTAGGATGCTGGTAGCAACCCGTGTCAACCATCGGCACCAGCCAATTTGAATGTTCAGTTGACTGAGGTTCATGTCTAATGAATAAAAATAATAATTCAATTGCAAGAGGCGGCCTTACTAGGAACAGCTTCCATCCTGCAACGATATCTGTAATATTATCAATTCAAACATCCACATCTGCCTATCCCAGGTCCTTGGTAAGGACTCAATAGGTAGACAAAAATGCCAAATCCAATCTGAACATCTGGCTGACTATGTGAAGAATAATAATAATAACTACAACAACAATAACAATAATAATAATAATATAATGTGTTTGAATATTAGTAGCTCAAATTGATAGTTGAGCTGTTGGTTTGATCTCCAAGCTTGGCGATTGCAAACATTTCATCTCCATTCAAGGGGGGGCATCTTCACGTGCCCCCGAATGGAGACGAAACGTTTGCAGCCAAATCGCCACGCTCGGAGATCAAACCAACAGCCCATAATAATGAATAATAACCACACTTCCTTCGCAACAGGTTTGAAATCCATTGCCAACTTGATAATACGTGAGGCGATAGTCCTCTGAAGCGATAACATTCATGATGTTGGTGGTTTAAAAAAACAAAAACCTAAATATTGAACTGTATTTATTGACAGATAATACGGAAAGTGGACAAACAGACCGCTTTGCTAGATGCAGATGATCCAGTATCCCAGCTCCATAAGTGTGCGTTCTACCTTAAAGATACCGAACGAATGTACTTGTGCCTTTCCCAAGAGCGAATTATCCAATTTCAAGTAAGTTGTTTGACATACCAGTATAGTGTATGCCAGTGGTTCTCAACCTGTGGGTCGGGACCCCATTTGGGGTCGAACGACCATTTCACGGGGGTCGCCAAACAAGGCTGTCTGCCATTTTTCCCCCTTTTCTTTGGCCACGCCCCTGGCACCCGGTGATGTATAAGTGGTTGGGGGTCACCACAACATGGGGAACTCTATTATGGGGTCGCGGCATTAGAAAGGTTGTATGCTGTTAATGATCTTTTTGAGAGCGGGCGTGTCTAAAAACTAGCACCCAGGAGGACCGTCGCACCCACTCCAGCCTTTTGATAACTCCTCCTCTGTCAACGCTGCAAATATTGTACATTCTTGCTTTTGACAATATGCAGAATTGTCTGATAATTATGGGGTTAATACAGAGCAGAAGGGTGGGGTTGGGGGTAAAGCCCGGGAAAGAAAGAGGAAGAAAACATTTGACCTTCACACTAATTGGATAATGTGAGATATGACTGGCTAATTTAGGGAGGGAACATGCTGATAATTTAACTGCTCAGAGGAAGAGAACTTAGATCCTAGCATCCCTCCGTTGTGCCTGCCGACATTTTGTAACAATAAAAGACTTTTAGGAGAATAAATGCCTGGAAGTTCTTTGAAATGTTTCATTAGCCGGAACCATAACACTGACATTTGCAACCCTGTGTAGCACTGCATATTTTATTTGCAGATGGCATCTTGATAGGAGAGGGGCCAGCCCTGCTTATTTCCTGCCATATATTTTAGCACTGCAGTTGACACTGCAAGTTCCGTAAAGGGTAGGCGTGGAAAACAAGCTGCAGGATTTTGATAGGGAGGGACAGGGCCACCACGGGAATCTGTTCAGAAAAAGGCAAGTCTGCAGAGAATATGGTCTGCATTTTGGGCCTGATATTCTGTTGAAAGCTTCTGTTGTTGCACAAGCTATTATTGATGCTCTCTCAAGCGTTTGGCAATTTTTTATTTTTTTTTAAGGCCACTCCATGCCCCAAAGAACCAAATAAAGAGATGATTAATGATGGAGCTTCGTGGACAATCATTAGCACAGATAAAGCAGAATATACATTTTATGAGGGCATGGGACCCGTCCACGCTCCCGTAACACCTGTGCCTGTCGTAGAAAGTCTTCAGGTAAGTCAGAATTTTCTTTCTGCTTCGACGAAGTATATAATCGAGATTACCGAGAACAAGCCATTTATTGATTCAGTTGGTTTGTTGGTGGTCACCTGCATTTTGAAAATATTTACCGGCGCTTTGCATCTTTAGGAATTCAGAAGTATAAGGAGAGCCCAGTTTGACGTGCTTGTATTTGCTGAACATAATTTTTTGGGGGGTATTGCAGACATTCCAGTCACAGAAACAAATAGTCTTATTTCTTCTTTCAAAGATATAAAGGGTATGTGAGAGTGACCTAGGGGTGAAGGATGAACAGGGAAGAGATGCTGGCTAGGGAACCATCAGATGATCAGGGGACTGGAGGCTAAAACATATAAGGAACGGTTGCTGGAATTGGGTATGTCTAATCCAGTGGTTCTCAACCTGTGGGTCGGGACCCCATTTGGGGTCAAATGACCATTTCACGGGAGTCGCCAAACAACGCAGTCTGCCATTTTTTCCCCCCTTTTCCTTAGCTGTGCTACTCCCTTTTATTCTATTGGCTTTTGAAAGCCAGTAGAATAGACTCTCTTGAATAGAGTCTAATTCTATTGGCTTTCAAAAGCCAATAGGAATTGTCCAGGCTGTCTCGGCCCTGCTGAGCCCGCCAAAAGTCCCATTCTGCAAATGGTGCTGCACCAGTTGAGTAGTCCTCGACTTACGACCGGTTGAGTAGTCCTCAACTTACGACCGGTTGGGGATCGCGGCATTAAAAAGGTTGAGAACCACTGGTGTAGTCTAATGAAGAGAAGGATGAGAGGGGACATGATAGCAGCTGTTCCAATATCTCAGGGGCTGCCCCAAAGAAGAGGGAATCTAGCTATTCTCCAAAGCGCCTGAAGGCAGGACCAGAAGCAACAGATGGAAACTAACTAAAGAGAGAAGCAACCTAGAACTAAGGAGAAACTTCCTGACAGTTAGAACAATTAACCAGTGGAACAACCTGCCTCCAGAAGTGGTGAATGCTCCAACGCTGGAAGTTTTTAAGAAGAGACTGGACAGCCATTTGTCCGAAATGGTATAGGGTTTCCTGCCTGAGCAGAGGGTTGGACTAGATGACCTCCAAGATCCTTTCCAACTTTATTATTATTATTATTATTATTATTATTATTATTATTATTATTATTATTATTATTATTATTATTATTATATAAGAGAGGGCTTAGCCTGCAACTAAATAATGAGCAGAGAAACGAGACCGAGAAAGGAAATCTCAACCTCTCGAGCTGTAAAAGAGAGAGGAAGAGATTTGTACTGTCAGACTTACCAGATTATATTAATGTCAAAGTAAAAAAGGTAAAGGAATCCCTGCGGATTTCACTCTGTGAGTCGCCGCCGTCTCCCCGGAGCGGTTCACGGCTGTTGAGCTAGAGCTGTCGGAAGACATTTCTGCAGTCATGTCCAATGCAATGTCGCAAAGCGCCGTTACCTTCCCGCTAAAGTGGTATCTGTTTATCTACTCGCGTTTGCATGCTTTTGGGACTGCTACGTTGGCAGGAGCTGAGGCGAGGACGGGAGCTCACCCCCTCGTGTGGTGCTCGGGACTCAAACCCGGGCTGCCCCTTTTCCGGCCGACAAGCTCAGCATCTCACCCTCTATTAATGTAGCCTTACAAAAGAGTACAGTTAGCCTCACCTGTCTGGTTCTACCTGGGAAAGCTGATAGCCTTCTTCCATATTCAATTGGTAAGGATGAAAATTTCCCTTCTGAAGATTCAGCTGTTTCCTCCCCCCTCCATTCGTCCCCCCCCCCAAGCTCCCTTCATTCAAATAAGGTTCCCCCGAATCCCTGCGTTCTTGTGCTTGTCTCCCATGATAAACATAGTCTATTACCTTTCCTTTTCTTTTCACAAGCTCAACGGTGGCGGAGATGTAGCGATGCTGGAACTAACCGGGCAGAACTTCACTCCAAATTTGCGTGTCTGGTTTGGGGATGTGGAAGCGGAAACGATGTACAGGTGTTGTATAAGCTTTGCAACGTTACCGTAACTCTTTGACATCCGGGTGGGACTCTGTAAAGGGAAGACATTCATCTCTCATTCGCTCCCCTAAAAATAAAATGATAAATTGACATGAATTTGCATACAGGTAGTCCTCGGCCACTGACCATAATGGAGCCAGGGATTAAGGGAGTAAGTCGTGTTGGACATTAAGCAGGTTTTTTTGCACTGAATTTTGCAGCCTTTTAAAAAAAATTCAGCGCTCATTAAACAAACGCCATAGCGGTTAAGCCAGTGGTTCTCAACCTTTTTAATGCTGCGACCCCCAACTGGTCGTAAGTTGAGGCCTACTCAACCGGTTGTAAGTCGAGGACTACTCAACTGGTGCAGCACCGTTTGCAGAATGGGACTTTTGGCGGGCTCAGCAGGGCAGAGACAGCCTGGACAATTCTATTGGCTTTTGAAAGCCAATAGAATTAGACTCTATTCAAGAGAGAGTCTATTCTATTGGCTTTCAAAAGCCAATAGAATAAAAGGGAGTAGCACAGCTAAGGAAAAGGGGAAATAAATGGCGGACTGCGTTGTTTGGCGACCCCCCCGTGAAATGGTCGTTCGACCCCAAATGGGGTCCCGACCCACAGGTTGAGAACCGCTGGGTTAAGCAAACCCATTGTTTTTTCTGCTGAAAGTAAAGGCCAGTTTTCAACAAAAAAAATCTAAATCTCTGTCTTGTAACCTAGGTGTCCCCAACCCCCCCCTCCGGTCCATGGGCCGGTACTGGGCCGCGCCATGCCAGCAACCAGTCCACACAAACAAGCAAAGCCCCATCCGCGGGATGCAGGCAGCACACAAAACCGGTCCGTGGAAAAACCTCTCTCCACGGAACCGGTCCCTGATACCCAAAAGGTTGGGGGCCTTTGTTGTAACCGACGGACGCTGCAAATAGATGTAAATGCAGACCGCTTGCTGAGCACCCAAAACGTGATCATGTGACCACAGGGGGGAAGGCAGCCATCCGAACTTCAAATACAGGTTATAAGTAACCCCGGGGAGCTACTTTGACTAGTTGCTAAGCGTCTGGTTTTAAGTTGAGGGCTACTTACATTCCCCCCCCCTAAAAAAAAGGTCTTTCTGAGATAATTTCCAATTTAGGAAACCATTTCTAGATTTTTCCTTTTCACTTTCTCTTAAAGCAGTGGTTCTCAACCTGTGGGTCGGGACCCCATTTGGGGTCGAACGACCATTTCACGGGGGTCTGCCATTTTTCCCCCTTTTCTTTGGCCACGCCCCTGGCACCCGGTGATGTATAAGTGGTTGGGGGTCACCACAACATGGGGAACTGTATTATGGGGTCGCGGCATTAGAAAGGTTGAGAACCACTGTCTTAAAGTAACAATGAGGCCCTAAATAACCCCCCCTCAAGTTAAATGGGTCTGTTTTTTTTTAACCTTCATCCTCTCAATTAACGTTTCCCCCCAAGTCGCTTGAAATGATTAGGCCTGCTGTCCTGAACTCAGTTTCTCTCTTTCCCCACGCACCCTGCAGCGTTGAAACCTTAACAAGAACCTAACTACTTTGTGATTATTTGAATGAGCTTCCCCATTGTTTTTATTAAGAGCTTTGTGGGGCTTCAAGAAAGAAGCAGAGGCCTATTGGACAGAGCGCTCAGCTGCCCGGCTTTCTCCACGCTTATCCGATGAGTTCAGATAACACTATGTGTGGTGACAGTAATCCATACCTTATAGACAGTTCAGCTGGGGATTCTTGACATCTTATTTTGGTGGAAGTGAGGCTTTTAATTCCTGCCTACCTTCTTGCAGCAAAACGCAGGACAATCGTGCAAAATAATTCTTCCTACTCTACATAGCTAGAGATTCTAAATAAAACAATGTATTTACAAAGCAGCCCTAGTGGTTAGAATGCAGTATTGCAGGCTATCTCTGCCCGCAGCCTGGAGTTCGATCCCGACGGGGCTCAAGCTTGACTCAGCCTTCCACCCTTCCGAGGTCGGTAAAATGAGGATCCAGATTGTTTGGGGGGGGGAAGAGGGCAATATGTGGACTCTGTAAAGCGCCCAGAGAATGCCGCAAATAATATATATAAGTGATATATTGTGGTATCCGCAGCAGAACATCCAGATTCAGCCATAGTTTCATTCCATACAGCATTAACCTTGTGAACTCTCAAGCATCCTCCTTCCGTTATATATTCAAGATGGACAGTATTTAATATTTGTTACGTATATGTAGGGGGGTGGGTCTATACAGATGTGGTATATAGTATATTTGAGTGTGTGTCGTGTATGTGTTTCACTTTGAGAGCAGGCAACTAAATTTCATTTTTCGATGTGTGCCGTTGTGCCCACAGTAAAAAAAATGACAATAAAGGTTATCTTATCTTATATATAAGCCTAAGAGCTGTTACTAAGTTCTAAAACGCTGCAATTCATGCCAGTGGGGAAATTTTTTTATTATTATTTTCTTGCGGTTGAATTTGAAAGGTTACAGCACACGGTTTCCCTAGGGCAGGGGTGTCAAACTCAATTTCATTGAGGGCCACATCAGCATTGCGGTTGCCCTCGGGGGGCCGGGTGGGTGCAGCCTACTGGGTGGGTGTGGATGGAGTGGGTGTGGCCTACTGGGTGAGTGTGGCCAGCTCTACATCTGGGCAGGAGTGGGGCAGATCTGAGGGTCTCTGGCAGAAGGGGGTGGGACTGGGGCATGGTCCATTTCTTCATTCCTCACAAAGGGTGACACCTCCCCAGCATGCACCCAGGGGGCGGGGCTGACACAGCAGGGGCTGGTTCCTCGCTGTTTCCAGACGGCCTTGTGGAGCTAAGACTGAATGTATTTCAGCATAGAGGGCCACCACAAAATTGTACATTGGCTCCTGGCCGGCCTGGGCCACGGCCAAGGTAGTGGGAGCCTTTCCCTCACTGTTTCCAGGATGGCTTCGCGGGCCACATGAAACCACTTCGCGGGCTGCATCCGGCCCCCGGGCCTTGTGTTTGATATGTCTGTCCTAGGGGAAGTTAGTGACTTCTTACGCTTCTTCCTAGATGCGCCGAGAGCATGCTGTGCGTCGTCCCAGATATCTCGGCATTCCGGGAAGGATGGCGGTGGGTCCGCCAGCCCGTCCAGGTTCCGGTCACGTTAGTGCGCAATGATGGCATCATTTACTCCACCAGCCTTACCTTCACCTACACCCCAGAGCCCGGCCCTCGGCCGCACTGCAGCGCAGCGGGAGCCATCCTCCGAGCCAACTCAAGCCTCCTGGCCTCCAGCGAAGCGAACACAAACAACGAGGGAAGTTACACAAACGTCAGCACGAACCCCGCCAGCGTCACGTCGTCGACAGCCACCGTGGTTTCCTAACCACTGCTCTTTGTGCGGAACTTCTTAAAAAAAAAAAAACTTTTCAAGTGCTTCAAACAATAAAACCGAACAACTTTTTTGTGGTTTCGCGAGGGGAAAGAAAAAGAAGAAGAAAAATCGACCCCTCCTTGCCGCCGTATGTACTTTTTAATCACCTACAAGTGCTGATCTTAACTTGAAGCCACAATAAAAAATGAAATGCGTTGGGGGCCAGCCCCCCTTTATGGAAAATCTATTTTTAGTTTGTCTCTTTAAAAAAAAAATGGACACGTAACAAACAAAAGTGGCTGGGATTCAAATGATCTAGTAAACATGGACAAAACATGGTTTTTATGGACCAAGGAACACTTTAGTAGAAAAAAAGGTACATTTTCACCATGCCTTTTGTATCACAACATATAGTATGCTTTTGTTACCAAATAGTTTATATATTATTATTTTTTTTCCTCCTCTGAGCATTTGCTCTGAAGTATATTCAGGTTCCAAGCCTGACCATGCTTGTATAATCTAATTACCATATTCTTCCATATATATATATATATATATATATATATATATATATATATATATATATACCGTTGCATTTTTTTTAAACCGGTCTTGTGACTTTTTATGAACTGAATTCTGAATTATTATTTTTTTCAGCAAGTAGAACCTTGTAAAGGCCAGCATATTTTTTTTTAAGAGTTATATGAAGTTTGTGCAAAAAGCTTTAAAAAGAAATTGCCTCTGCCTTGCCTGCAATACATACACGCAACGTATGTTGACCCTAGAGCTCCTTTGCCCATCGTTGTGCATCGTTCTTATTTCGTGTTTCTTTTTTCTTTTCTTTTTTTTAATGTATTTATAACGTTGATTCCTGAGGTTTTTAACATTAGAAATGTGGCCTCTTCTGCGGTTATTTGAACTGCCCCCCCCCCCCGTGTTTAACGTACGTGAGTGTTTTAAAAGGGTTTGTTTCTTTCACCATCAATACATGCCTCAGAAAAATATATATATATATATTTTCAGGATTTTGTCCGGGTGGCTTTATTTTTATTTTTAGCTGCCCCTGTACATAATTTGCTATTAATTGTAAGTTAAGTGTGTGTGTATGTGTGCGTGTGCATAATTTTGATTTTTTTTTTTTTTTTTTAAAAACCTAGTCTGCTCCCAATAACATTATTTGGCTGCCTGTTTTCTGTCAACCTTCGCTTCAAACATGGGTCACAAGTGTTGGGTGTTTCTCTTTATTTTATGTTGGGAATTGTGAGACATTATCCTAGCGGTCCTCTCCCATGTTACACCGTTGTCATGAACTAATGTCCACACGTATATATATATAGCCTCCCTGTCGTATAAAGAGGATTGTTCCCAACCTTGCAGTAATTTCTGATTGCAGAAGCACCGAAGCGGGCTGTTTTTTTTCCCCCCTTTTTTTCCTTCCCAAATTACATATTGCAGCGTTCAAATCGTCTCTCAATTGCATGTTAAATACGCGCCAAATTATACCGCTGTTTCCTCGTATAGTCACTGAGGTTGAAACAGCATATATGGCGATTTGTACGACTGCCATATTTAAAACCTGTGCATTAATGGGGCAGTCAGTTCATTTCCCATCTCGTGTAATTGCTTGTATGATTTTGGAATACCATTAAGGAGGACCCTTTGGTAATCAATCCTCCCCCCCCCCCAGACTGAAGCTGTTATAAGAAGTATGTCAAGAATTCCAAAACGTGGATCAAGGATCCCACGGGTTTTAGGCTCCATTGACCGAAGTCTCCTGAAACTCTGTGTTTTAGAAATCTAGTGATTTGGGTTTGATGGATAATTAGATGATCCAGAAGTTCAGCACACGCTGAGCCTAGTCACAAGGCTGTCCTCTGTGTGGATATTTTATAGAATATATTGGTGAATTGTCAAAGGCCGTAACGGGAAGAAAAAGCGTTAATTGGGCCTTGACTTGCATTAGATGCATCCGTTTTGGTACTTGATTAGGAATTTGCCTCTGTGTTGTCTTTATCCTTCCTTCCTTTGGATAATTGATTTTAAATAAATTATAAATTTATTGGCAAGCAAAGAATTCGGATTTAGTCCCAGTGGGATTTTTTTTTTTTCTGTCATCAAGTTGACATCCTTTATTCATTACAGATCTTCAATTGTTCCATTAAGCAGAAGACTAGCTGATGCTGAACTTCTTAAAAAGCAGCATTTGTGTGCAAAGGCAAACAACACAAACAACTTCCACATAGTCTACAGTTTTAATTTACTGCGGTTACATTGGTTCTTCTCCCATTTAAAGGCTGTTTAGTTGATGACTGCAGCTGCTAAGCACAGTTGGTCAATTCAGTGCCGTTATTGAAAAAAAAATAGGCTTTTATTTCCAACACAGACTTCCCTGCCTGCTGTTTTTTTTCCATGCCATTGAATCATTTCCAAATCACATGTTTGTTCTTAATAATTTTGGGTTCTTAATAATAATAATAACAACCAACTTCTACCTTGCCTCATCTCATTCTTTGCAAAGACCAAAGGCAAAGATTTATGGTGGCCTTATCATCGTGCTTAACCTCCTCTTAGCATTTGTTCAGGACCCTCCATATTTTTCCATGTTTCGTTGTTCCTCGTTGTGATGTACACGGGAAATCCCCTGGGTAGTGTATGTTAAGAGTTCCACAGAGTAGGACGCTGCGCCTTTTTATGGAATAGGTTACGGCCTTTAAGCCAACGGTTTTGAGGATCAAGAATTGATAGCATCCTGCGTTTTCCTTAGTCTCAGAATTGATTAGAACTGCTGTAAAGCCTTTTTAGCCCTGCCAAGTTTTGGCAGACTTTTAGACCTCTTCATCATGGTTCAGCATTAGCCTCTTTCCAAATTGCTCGCCAGCTGATCGGGTTAGTTTCTGTCAGCCCTAGTTGAGCAGAATATATTTGGCATTTGCACCTATCTCTAAAGCAGTGTTTCTCAACCTTGACCATTTTAAGGCATGTGGACTTCAACTCCCAGAATTCCACAGCCAGCATTGCTGGCTGTGGAATTCTGGGAGTTGAAGTCCACATGCCTTAAAATGGTCAAGGTTGAGAAACACTGCTCTAAAGGAATCTGGTGGAAGGCAAAGAAGCTTAATTTTCTCTCTTTCTTACCTGCTTGTACGAGGGAGACTTAGTGTATTTTTCGCAGCATCTTTTAACCTTAATTCTTACAGATTTAAGGGAAGGGCTGGGCGGAGGAATAATTGTCTTTGTCATGTTGTAGATTTGGGAAGAGTGTCCTGGGTCTCATTACTCATGCGGTCTAGCTTTTACTTTCTGAGTCTTATCTCTTATCAGCTGCATTTTTTCGTCACTGAAGTATTTGTTCAGTTCTTAGAACAGCAGCCTCAAATACGGTTCCCCTCCCATTTGTTTTCCCACCATTATTTGTACAGGAATAAAACTGCCATCCTCTGTTCGCTTCTCTTAGGAGTCCTGTTATTCTTGTAGCTACTAATTAGGAAGGAAAAGCACATTTGTGAATATTGAAACACATCAGGCCCATGATGACGGCACACGTCTGAGGAAGGGATCCCACTTTTTCCTACTGGGGCTCAAGAGTCTTACACCCCCCCCCTTATAACAAGTCCTGCCCGGGTTGTGTGACCCTTGAATTAAACCACCTCCTTGCAGTCGAGATGCTTCCATTGTTAACGGAGCGGAGAATTGATCTGGACTGTTTAAAACAGTGGTTCTCAACCTTTCTAACGCCGCGACCCCATAATACAGTTCCCCATGTTGTGGTGACCCCCAACCACTTATACATCACCGGGTGCCAGGGGCGTGGCCAAAGAAAAGGGAAAAAATGGCGGACAGCCTTGTTTGGCGACCCCCATGAAATGGTAGTTCGACCCCAAATGGAGTCCCGACCCACAGGTTGAGAACCACTGGTTTAAAACATGTTTTTCTTGATAAACGAGTGAGCTTGCTTTTTTCTGTCTGGGAAGAGTCAAATTGTCAGCATCGCAGCTACCTTTGAAGAAATGACTGTATTTTCCAGTTGGGAGCTTCTCCTTGTCAAGGCTTCAAAGATTGCTGCCCATTTTCCTGCAGCCCCTTCTTTTTTTTTAATTGAAAATTTTTTAAAATTTTTACAAAAACAAAACAACCCTTGCCCAAACCTCCCCGACCCTCCTCTGCAGCCCCTTCTAATAAGCCTCTGTTGAATATTATTCAGCGCAGTCCAATTTGGACCAAAGAGCTTTAGAGTAGCTTTCATGGACAGAATGAAACAATCTGTTTCAAGGAGTAATCTTGCTGTTTAGTTCTGCTTTTGGAAAGCTAGGGATATGATGGAATTCGGAATTGATCTACTTCTTTGCATCCCGCTTTTTTTTTTTGTTTAACCTTTCTTTTCTGCAAACACTGTAAATGTAGGATTGAGTGGTAGCTTTGTGTCAGAAATAAGTTTCAGGTTCCCCCCCCCCCAACATGTTTTTCTTCTGTTCCATTGGAAGTCCAGTAGGAGTAACTGCTTCAACATTGTGTTTGGGCTCCTCCAACATGTTTCCAGTAATAATGCATGCGTCTGGGTGTAGAGGAGAAAGTGAGGAACATCTGTAGCCATTTCTCTTGAGTGCTAATTCACCTGCAGTGTAAAGGGATGTACTCACAAGTGATTTTATGACTATTTTAGACTTCCACATAGACTCTTGGAAGCAACCCCCCCCTCCCTTCTTCATCCTGGTAATGGTAGCTGTTTTGGCCAAGCAGATGTGGATAGCCACTATGGATAGCTACTATGGATAGCTACTATTCTGGCACAACTTTCTGTTCAGTTGTGCTGTCTGATTCGATGGGCATGCAGCTACTCTGTAGAGCTCCAGACGTGAAAAAGGACAGTGACATCTTATGGGAGGTTTTCCACATAGGTAGTAGTGAGTGTGTGCGTGTGTATGCTTCTATAGGTACATAGGCTGAAGTATAAATGACAGTCAGTCTGGCTGAACTCAGTAAGATTTACTTCCAAGCAACCTTAACGTAACAGGGAAGTTAGGAAGTAACACGTCATCTGCCATGATTCGCAGGCTCTAGTTATTACATATTTCTGGTGTTCGTCTGTGTACATGGTCATTCTGTCCTTAAAAAAAAAAAAGTTTTATTTTGCAAATGACGCACCTGTAAAGTTTCGTAGCAATAAGAAGGCTGAAGAAGTCTTCACCGTAATTTTTATACAAACAAAAACAAAAAAAACCCCCACCCAATCTGCTCGGTGATCTGTTTCGTCAAAAAAATAATTTAAAAAGTCTGCAACGTGAGCGGTTTGCAGGAACAAACATGAAATGTAAACAAGATGTGTGTTGTCACATGTACGGTGTGTAATTGGCACATTGGATACTTGATTGTTTTTAAAGAAAAAAAAAAGATTCACTGAGATTTGTGAAGAATGAATTAAATGTTCTGTTACTCTTCCTGTGACTGAATTCAAATGATTACAAATTTGTTGAAATGTTGATGTATTTTTCCGTATAAGGAGCCAGTTCCATTTTCCTGACTGGGAACAAGCCAATCCGGGTGCAAAAAGCAGAAGAAAGACAAATAAATCCAGGCCAGAAATCAAGAACAGCCACGAAGATCTGGACTTCGGCAAACTAGATCCCAAAACTCTCATCACACATGTAAAGAGAAAAAAAAAATGCAGACGTTAGACAAAATTGTTTTTATTCCTATATTGTAAATATGAACTAGTTCACTTTTTGATATTATTTATTAAATAAGACAAAAAAAAAGAATTTGCTTTTAATTTCATTGAAAACCAGTGCAGTTAGCTTTATATTAAATAGCGTGGGCTGAAGTTTGAATTGCAAGTCTAGCTCAGTTATTTGTTTGTTTGTTTATTTATTTAAATAATGCCATCAGTTCTGGCAGTTCTTAAGAGAATGAATGCGATGGTAATTTAATTTGGGGAAACCTACATGAGATTCCACGAGGCTTGATCATCTTAAAGGACTTCCGTGAATGGAAGTATTCTGCATTTCAGTAAACGATGTAGCAGTTGGAAAGGCACGCAGTTAGTCCTCAACTTATAACCATACTTTTATTGAACGATGGCATTGAACAAAGTGACTTATAACCAGTTTTCACGTGACCGTTGGCGGCATCTCCACAGTCATGTGATCAGAACCTGGGCAGTTGGCCACTGGCATGTACTTATGACAGTTGTACTGTTCTGGGGATCATGTGTTCACCATTTGTAACCTTCCCAGCTGGCTTTCCATAAGCAAAGTCAATGGGGGTAGCCAGGCTGATTTCACAGCCACACAATTTGCAACAACTGCAGTGATTCAATTATCTGTGGCAAAAGAGGGCATAAAATGAGGCTCAACTCACCTCACTGCCTTGTTCAGCAACGGAAATGTTGGGCTCAGTTGTAAGTTGGAGGACTATCTCTAATAAAAGCTCTCAACGTTTGTCGACATCATTGCTTCTACAGAACTGGGAATATTGTAGACCAGGGGTCTTCAAACTTGGCCCTTTTATGACTTGTGGACTTCAACTCCCAGAATTCCTCAGCCAGGCACGTGTGCCTGGCTGAGGAATTCTGGGAGTTGAAGTCCACAAGTCATAAAAGGGCCAAGTTTGAAGACCCCTGTTGTAGACAGTCTGGTCCTTCCATTTCATTGTTCTGCATGGCTTACTACTTTGATTTGCTTAATCCTGGTTCTCTTACCTGGTTTCTTGTCACTCTTTCCATACTAAATGTGGTTCATTCTTGATAACACATTTTTACTATACTAGGTCTACATTTTTAGTTTCTGGATTCTTCTCTGAAGAGGAATTGGCATGAATTCTCCCGGAAAGGAAAGTTGTCCATGTGTTGGTTATTTTCAAATTATGGTAGAAGCGAATTACCGTTTCCTTGGATGCTTTTAAATTTTCTCACTTTAATGAATACTCCCAAGATTTCCTTGTGGTCTCCCATTCAGGTACTAATTATAGCAGTGGTTCTCAACCTGTGGGTCGGGACCCCATTTGGGGTTGAACGACCATTTCATGGGGGTCGCCAACCAACGCAGTCCGCCATTTTTCCCCCCTTTTCCTTAGCTGTGCTACTCCCTTTTATTCTATTGGCTTTTGAGAGCCAATAGAATAGGCTCTCTTGAATAGAGTCCAATTCTATTGGCTTTCAAAAGCCAATAGGAATTGTCCAGGCTGTCTCTGCCCTGCTGAGTCCGCCAAAAGTCCCATTCTGCAAACGATGCTGCACCAGTTGAGTAGTCCTCGACTTACGACCAGTTGAGTAGTCCTCGACTTACGACCGGTTGGGGGTCGCAGCATTAAAAAGGTTGAGAACCACTGAATTATAGGGTCTCCTGCTTGAACAGGGGGTTGGACTAGAAGACCTGAGATCCCTTCCCGCTGTATTCTAAGATTCTAAGCAAAAATAAAAGAATCTTTTTAGACAAAGGAGTATCACCTACATGCTCCTTTGTCGAAAAAGATAATAACAATGCTGGAAGGGTCCTTGGAGATCTAGTCCAATCCCCCCTTTTTAAAAAATATTTTTATTGATTTTCCAGTTTTACATTTAAATATTTGAAAAGCAACGTGGCGGCTGGGTTGGTTCATAATTCAATAACATACGAATTTCTTTAGTATAGATCACAAATCATTACGTTAAATATTTCCTCTTTTCCCCTTTTCCCACATTTAAATTAGTACAATTCTTATTATATCAGTTTAATACAAATAACTTTCTTATATTTATCAATAATTTTTAGTTTATACATATCTTAGTCATTTTAACATTCAATCTTTTTAAACAATGTCCCAATTTTTAGTTTCCCATTAATTTTTAATTTTAACATTTAATATTTATAGTTTCCAAGTTTTAAATAACCCCAATTTCCTTTATCTCAATTCATCCCAAGATCTTACATCAGCTGGTTAATAATACATTATAATATTCTTATTTTCTAGTAATTTCCAAATATCTTAAATTTAATAGCCAAAATTTCTCTTATTTCAACATTTAATACTTCCTCTTTTTTCTCTCAATATCTACTATCTCGTATTTAAGCTAGTAATTTTTGTTATTACCACTAAATAAAAACATTTGTTACATTCATCAATAAATTTTTAGTTTATATATATTTTAATTGCCTTTATATTCAATATTCAACAACATACATAACAACACAGGGAGATCTATTTGATGACTCAAAAGCATGGACATGGAAGAAGATTTGGCAAAGAAAGAAAGCTAGAATAAGACTGAAGAAAATTGGGGTTTTGACCTATTAGTGAGAATTAAAATAGAATATTCTCAAATAGTTAAGATGCGTACCTTGAATATTAGAAATTGTTATGAGTTGAGTTAAAGGATGCTCTGGTCATTTAAAACTTGGAAATATAAACATTAAGATTCCAATCCCCTTTTCAAGCTGGAGACCCTATACCATATCAGACAAGTGGCTGTCCAATCTCTTAAAAACCTCCAGTGTTGGAGCACTCATAACTTCTGGAGGCAAGTCTCACAGTCAGAAAATTCCTCCGTTCAGCTTGATGTTGAACGTTGTCCTTAAATATTCATCTTTTTAAAAAAATCATTTTAGGAAATAAAGCATTTGAGGAAGTATTCTAAACTGATGTACCTCACTACAATGCAATGGTACATATTCTTTAAATAGTTATTGCTGGAACCATCAAAAGCCACTTTTTAGAATTTGGCAGATCAAGGACCTCATGCTAATTTAAACATGTACAAATGACATGTGAAAAATTTGTTTTTGTAGCGTGGTCTTTGTGCCTCTAAGGTGTATGAGGAGGCCTGTTGTGGGTTTTCTTCCTTTGACACTGTGATTGTTCCATTTTGTTTCTTAATTTTTTGTCTCTGCCTGTATTTTAATTTGAAATGTGGTGTAATAATAGTAATAATAATAATAATGATGATGATGATGATGATGATGATGATGTTGGAAGGGACCTTGGAGGTCATCTAGTCCAACCCCCTGCTCAGGCAGGAAACCCTATACCATTTCAGACAAATGGCTGTCCAGTCTCTTCTTAAAAACTTCCAGTGTTGGAGCATTCACCGCTTCTGGAGGCAGGTTGTTCCACTGGTTAATTGTTCTAACTGTCAGGAAGTTTCTCCTTAATTCTAGGTTGCTTCTCTCCTTGATTAGTTTTCATCCGTTGCTTCTTGTTCTGCCTTCAGGTGCTTTGGAGAATAGCTTGGCTCCCTCTTCTTTGGGGCAGCCCCTGAGATACTGGACGACTGCTATCATGTCCCCCCTCGTCCTTCTCTTCGTTAAAGACATACCCAATTCCAGCAACTGTTCCTTATATGTTTTAGCCTCCAGTCCCCTAATCATCTTTGTTGCTCTTCTCTGTACTCTTTCTAGAGTCTCAGCATCTTTTTTACATCGTGGTGACCAAAACTGGATGCAGTATTCCAAGTGTGGCCTTACCAAGGCATTGAAGAGTCGTATTAATACTTCACGTGATCTTGATTCTATCCCTGTTAATGTAGCCCAGCACTGTGTTGGCTTTTTTGGCAGCTGCAGCACACGGCTGTCTCATATTTAAGCGATTGTCCACTAGGACTCTGAGATCCCTCTCACAGTTACTACTATTGAGCAAGGTTCCACCTATACTATACCTGTGCATTTGGTTTTTCTTGCCTAAATGTAGAACCTTGCTTTTTTCACCATTGAATTTCATTTCGTTAGATAGTGCCCAGTGTTCAAGTCTGTTGCTTAAGCACACTTCAGAATTACTAATATTGGATACTGATTCTTAGGAGTGTGCTGAGAGTCAATTATTAAGCCAAATCTGCTCCTATTTTAGTGTTAGCTAGAAGCATCGGCGTAAGGTAAAGCTATTTCCTAATTTTATAGGATGATTTGAGAAGAGTGCTCATCTGCTGCCTAACCACAAGGTGGCAGTGTGTATTTCCTTAATTCTGGCTTTGCACATTGTGTGAGCTCAAACATTGTATGCAAACTAGCATGGGTTTGCTTAGAGAATTTGCCTCCAGTCCCCTAATCATCTTTGTTGCTCTTCTCTGTACTCTTTCTAGAGTCTTAACATCTTTTTTACATTTTGGTGACCAAAACTGGATGCAGTATTCCAAGAGTGGCCTTACCAAGGCATTGTAAAGTGGTATTAATACTTCACGTGATCTTGATTCTATCCCTCTGTTAATGTAGCCCAGCGCTGTGTTGGCTTTTTTGGCAGCTGCAGCACACGGCTGTCTCATATTTAAGCGATTGTCCACTAGGATTCTGAGATCCCTCTCACAGTTACTACTATTGAGCATGGTGCCACCTATACTGTACTTGTGCATTTTGTTTTTCTTGCCTAAATGTAGAACCTTGCTTTTTTCACCATTGAATTTCATTTTGTTAGATAGCGCCTAGTGTTCAAGTCTGTCCAGGTCCTCCTGTATCTTAAGCCTGTCTTCTGGAGTGTTGGCTATTCCTGCCAGCTTGGTGTGATCCAATAAACCTTCTTATTGAAAGCTTGCAAGATTTAGAAAGAATGCCAAATTCTTACTCTCTTATTTAATCCTGCAAGATTTCAGGCGCACATGCACGTATAATGATTGTGATTAGTTACAATCAATCAACAAATGGTTGATCCTTAGACCCTCGGTGGGTACCCTTGCGCTTCTTAAATGTTCATATTTCAATGTCTTCTGCTTTCCTTACCTTTTATTGCACAACTGAGTCTAAATATTAGATTTTAAACTTAGGTGTATTTCTAACTGTGCGAATCATTAACAAAGGTCAGACGTGGTGGAAATCAGCGTTTATGAAGAACTTGTAAGATTTCTCAGTGCGTTTTTCCAGTACTACCAATGTTTTCATATTACTGATTTAATAGCAGTTGGGGAGAAAAAGTTACTTTTCTCCCATCAGTTATCCCAGGGGTCTTCAAACTTGGCCCTTTTATGACTGGTGGACTTCAACTCCCAGAATTCCTCAGCCAGGCACACGTGCCTGGCTGAGGAATTCTGGGAGTTGAAGTCCACCAGTCATAAAAGGGCCAAGTTTGAAGACCCCTGTGTTATCCCATCAACCAATAAGGATATAAAACCAGATATTTAATGGACATGGGAATAATTTCATTTATTCATTCAGAGAAGATGAGTGGTTTCAGCTCTCCAATTTAGAAACATTACAAGCTTTTACAGTTAGTGGTACTTTGTTGAGCCCATCTAAATGGAAGAAATGTGCTTCTTTTCCATTTAGACGGACGGCAGAATACTGGGGTTTTGTACAAAAGTGCACTGAGTGGCGAAGTCTGAAAGCGATTTTTCATTTTTTTTTAATTCCAATTTCCCTTGGAGCCCCTCAAATCGTGGTGGTGTAAAATTGAAGGGTGATTATAAAAACACATCTGTTTTTTGCTGTTAATGAATAAATTATGGATAATAGGAGCTAGCGAAAAGCGACTACCCTATTACTGACTTTATTAGCTAAAAGGATATGAAGAACGGTTGCATGATTTGGGTATGGCTAGTCTAGAGAAAAGAAGGACTAGGGATGACATGATAGCAGTATTCCAGTATTTGAGGGGCTGCCACAAAGAGGAGAGGTTGTTGTTAGTTGCGAAGTTGTGTCTGACCCATTGCGACCCCATGGACAACGTTCCTCCAGGCCTTCCTGTCCTCTACCATCTTCTGGAGTCCATTTAAGCTCACGCCTACTGCTTCAGTGACTCCATCCAGCCACCTCATTCTCTGTCGTCCCCTTCTTCTATTGCCCTCAATCTTTCCCAGCATTAGGCCCTTCTCCAGTGAGTCCTTCCTTCTCAGTAGGTGGCCAAAGTATTTGAGTTTCAACTTCAGGATCTGGCCTTCTAAAGAGCAGTCGGGGTTGATCTCTTCTATGACTGACCGGTTTGAACGCCTTGCAGTCCAAGGGACTCGCAGGAGTCTTCTCCAGCACCATAGTTCAAAGGCCTCAATTCTTTGTCACTCAGCCTTTCTTATGGTCCAACTTTCACATCCATACATTGCAACTGGGAAAACCATGGCCTTGACTATATGCATTTTTGTTGGCAGGGTGATGTCTCTGCTTTTTAGTATGCTGTCTAGATTTGCCATAGCTTTCCTCCCCAGGAGCAAGCGTCTTTTAATTTAAAAAAAAGGAGGGGGAGGTCAACTTATTTTCCAAAACATAAGAAAGCAAGAGAAGAAACAATAGATGGAAACTAATCAAGGAGAAAAGCAACCTAGAAATAAGGAGAAACTTCCTAACAGTGAGAACAATTAACCAGTGGAACAGCTTATCTTCAGAAGTTGTAGATGCTTCATCACCGGAGGTTTTTAAGAAGAACTGGACAGCCACTTGTCTGAAATAGTATAGGATTTTCTGCCTGAGCAGGGGGTTGGACTAGAAGACCTTCAAGGTCCCTTCCAGCTCTATTCTGATGGAAGGATATGGCTGCTAGGAAATCAAAGCCAGCTTTCTGTTGTGGGCAATAGGTTGATGACTGGGTTATAACAGGGGTCCCCAGCCCCCAGTCCATGGACCAGTACCAGCCCCCGGCATGCCAGCAACTGGTCTGCACAAAAAAGGAAAGCCCCATTTATGGATTCAGGCAACACACAAAACCACGCATTCTCCGGTCTGCGGAAAAACCCTTTCTCCACTGAACTCGTCTCTGGTGCCCAAATGTTTGGGGACCTCTGGTTGATAACACATTTTTTTCTCTCAGGAGCCAAGAGCCAATGATCTATCATATTGCAGCCAAACAAAACAATATAAACGCCTTCAGAGGAACGCAGTCTTGTCTGAAAAAGATACTAAAAATATTGGTAGCCAAATTTTGGGCAGGACAACTCTAGCGCTCCAATATGGAAGCTTTATTTTATATTGAGATGACCTAGTCGTGTTGTTTTTTTGGTGCAGCAGTTAGGGTGCAGTACTGCAGGCCACTTTAGCTGACTGTGTTCAGCAGGTCAGCGGTTCAAATCTCACCGGCTCAAGGTTGACTCAACCTTCCATCCTTCCGGGTAGGTAAAATGAGGACCCAGATTGTTGGGGGCAATGCAAATATATATATATACATTGCTTACTGGTGTACACCGCTTAGAGAGTGCTTGCACTTAAAGCGGTATATAAGTCTCATAAATAAATAAATGGCTTCAGCTTCACTCTAAAATCCTTTTTAATTGAATGGTTTCATCCAGGATCTTATCCCTTCTAAACTTGTTTTTCCTCAGCTCTGTTGCCTTGTCTGTCTTGGAAGCCAGAATGGATGATGGTTAAATCTTTTCATAACATTTCCACGCTACAGTGACTTCCAATCTTGCCTTGATTAAACCCAGGTATTTTCATTGTAAGTGTTTAGTCGGATAGGAGAGCCTTGATCCGGATACTTCCGGATGGAAAGGGTTGATAAAGAAACTGGAAGGGGTTGATAAGAAAGTAAATGAACGCCCAGGGAGAGACCATGACATCTGAATTAGTCTAATATTCAGTGATTACACAATAAAAGTTCGTAGAATTTGTAAGCTCTTGCAATCTAGTTTCCTTCAGAAGAATAGTCTGGAAGGGACAATGCTAAATTCACCCTGGCTGATCTCAAAAAGCTAAACAAAGTTGGATCTAGTTAGTATTTAGATGGTGTGGGAAGAATCCAGAAAAAGAAATATTTTGGGAATATTAAAAGGCAGAATATTATATTTCCCCAAAGGATCTTAAAGGCAGAACCTCCCCCCCCCCAAGTCTCTCTGCCCGAAACAGAAACCAGGTCTGCAGAAATGCAGATGTGATAATCATGTCAGAAAAATTGGAGTCAGGAAGCTGGGATTAGAAAGACAAAGATCCCTAGAATCAACAATCTCTCACACCAAAAATCCCAACACTCATCAGCCACAGTCCCAGGGAAGCAGGATATGACCATTGGGACATAATAGGATTAACCCCCCATTAACCATCAAAATACCAGAAAGGCACACTCAGACTCAGGTCAAAGTTCATGCCACAGGAAATACAAAGCCTCAAACAGGAACAGGAAACAACCTCAAGAGCCCCAGAAAGTATAAAAGCTCCTCATGGTCGCTTTTTTCCAGAGTCATCTTTCTGTCTGGCCCTCCTCTTCAATAAACTACAACCTTCTTTCTAAAGCAGTCTCCATATTGTTTATTCCCGGCTTGGACTGAACCCTGATGAAGATTTTTCTTTCAACAACGGGTTACCACCGGGATGCCCTTCAGCCAGATTAGACAATCAGGGTGTCCAACCTTAGAAACTTTAAGACTTGTGGACTTCAATTCCCAGAATTCTCAGCTGACTGAGGAATCCTGGGGGCTGAAGTCGACGAGTCTTACATTTGCCAAGATTGGATACTTCTGATCTATGACTTGTGGACTTCAACTCCCAGAATTCCTCAGCCAGGCATGCTGGCTGAAGAATTCTGGGAGTTGAAGTCCACAAGTCATAAAAGGGCCAAGTTTGAAGACCCCTGCTCTGGAACTTTGAGAATTGATGATTGCCTAAGGTGTGTTTGCAAGAGAGAAGACCAAATGTACAAATTGGTTTCATCATTGCATTGCTTGGAAACAGGTGCGTCCACCTAAAAGTTGAAGCAACACATTATTGATAAACGTCTCTCTACTTTCAAAGGACTTTTTTTTAGCCGCTATCAAAATTTAAAGCAAGCCCAGGTGGAAAAATCTCACATCTACTGAGAATAAACTGCAATGTAACCAACCCTGTACCAGATGCCAAGGACAGCTAAAAGCAAACATTAAGAATTCTTGGCATAGAAATGAAAGACTGGAGCGAAAGAGATCAAGGCTCTGTGTCTGAAGAGGCAAGTATAATCCACTTTTTTTGTTGGAGCCAGAGTGTGCTTCTTTTGGGGGTGGAATGTGTGTGTGTGTGTGTGAGAGAGAGAGATTTCACGTTGCATAAAGAGTCAGCTCCATCTTCAAAGCTTTCTGCGTTTTTAAGGCCAGTTGGTTATGTTTTTTTTAAAGAGATGGAAAGAGGTTATTTCACAATCTTTGCAAGCACAGGTAACTGATTAGATTATAGGAGGAAAGCCGGGCTATTAAATGGCATTAATCTGTGGGAGGAATGACTATTCAGTAGGTCTGTCTACTTTTTCTTGCATCATTTTGTTGCATTTACAAGGGCCAGGATAGTTTTCCACATGTAGCAGACCATAACATCCTTTCTGGAATCCTGATGACAGATGTTCATTCAATTTATTAGTTAGTGTTGGAAATGGGACAGTGTCTAAGTTGGAACAATAAATAAAACTTAGATACATTAATTAGATACAATAAATAAAACTTAGTAACTGTGAGAGAGACCTCGGAGTTAAACCCCAAAGTTTAATTTTGTTTATTCCTTGTGAGATTGAGTATTCCTTATACTACTAGTTGCAGCTATGCAATCAAGGCATATATGATAGTAGTATACCAGAGGTCTTCAAACTTGGTCCTTTTATGACTTGTGGATTTCAGCTCCCAGAATTGCGTGCCTGGTTGAGCAATTCTGGGAGCTGAAATCCACAAGTCATAAAAGGACCAAGTTTGAAGACCCCTGTAGTACACCTTCCTTTTATCCTTATTAAAAAATATGAGATACTCCAGTGACTTGTTCTCCAATGCAAATCTACAAATCTTTTCCTTCCCCCACATATGTAATGTTATTCACCAGAAAATTGGGTTTTGAAAACACTAAACACTTACACCAAAGCTAGCGGGGAGCATACCACATGAGGTGTCTTCTAGGAAGATAGGTAGGTAGTTGCCATGAAAAGTATCGAGCTACTGTTCCAAGGGACCACAGGAGATAAGATGGAAGCAGTGGTGGATTTCAAATATGTGAACAACTGGTTCACTGTGTTGTTGCTGCTTCCGGAAGTCCATTCTGGGCCTGGGCAACAAAAAATTAGCTACTGGTTCTGCCGAAGTTGTGCGAATTGGCTGAATCCCATCACTGGATGGAAGGCTTCCAGTGAAAGGTGATTTAAAACCTCCATCCTTCCTACTAACTTAGTTCTAGTTGCTACAATAGTAATGCTCTCTTCACTTCCGCCCCCCCCCCCATTTTCGACTGTGTGAGAGACTAGTGCAACATCACTCAATGGGTTCCCACTAGGAGACCTGCACACACACCTACTCCCAGTCTAGTAATTTAGGTATATAAGTACAGCTACTAAGAAGATAGACTTTTGGGTTCTTTTACCTACCTGTAGAAGTGTAGAAACGCATCTGGCACTGTTTATATCAGTGGTTCTCAACCTTTTTAATGCCGTGACCCCCAACTAGTCGTAAGTCGAGGACTACTCAATCGGTCGTAAGTCGAGGACTACTCAACTGGTGCAGCACCGTTTGCAGAATGGGACTTTTGGCGGGCTCGGCAGGGCAGAGACAGCCTGGACAATTCCTATTGGCTTTTGAAAGCCAATAGAATTAGACTCTATTCAAGAGAGTCTATTCTATTGGCTTTCAAAAGCCAATAGAATAAAAGGGAGTAGCACAGATAAGGAAAAGGGGAAAAAAATGGCGGACTGCGTTGTTTGGCGACCCCCGTGAAATGGTCTTTCGACCCCAAATGGGGTCCCGACCCACAGGTTGAGAACCACTGGTTTATATTGTCTTTTTTGGTGATTCGTTAAAAAATAACAGCCTGCATGTTTTAAATGAAAAAAAAGAAACAGGCTCTTTACCGATGAGCTGAATTTGTTATACTTTTGAATGGCTGCCTTTTATTTTCCTCTACTAGAATAAATATTTTCATGTTACTGTTTCCAAAGCTGAATTTTAATATGGCTTTTTTTTAAATTTCTGCATGCCGTTTAGGCAGCAAATGTGCTAGGGCAGGGGTAGGCAACCTTGGCTCTTTTATGAGTCGTGGACTTCAACTCCCAGAATTCCTGAGCCAGCCATGCTGAGGGGAAAGAGAGAGGTTTCCAAGCTTAGCCATGCTGGCTCAGGAATTCTGGGAGTTGAAGTCCCCGAGTCATAAAAGAGCCAAGGTTGCCTACCCCTGTGCTAGGGGGTTGCAAATTTAGTAATCAAAGCAACGAATAATCTGATTTATTCCCTCGGGAGTTTAGCATCCCCATAAAAAATTCCTAGGACTGAAGTGGAATTGCAGCGCGCAAAGTGAGGTTTAGGCTGTTGTGAACCAACTAGGAATTACCCTGCTGGATGAGAATGAAGGCCTAATTAACCCAGTTTGATGGTCGGCATGTCTAACAACATCCTCTTGCTTAGAATTGTAATCTTTTCATGAACATTGCTAATGAAGGACGACCTGCCACCCTTCCATATATGGGGGCTCTGTTATCAACCTTGCTTTTATATAAGGTGAGCAACTTTTTTACAATGAAAAGGAGGACACAAATAAATTGAAGAAAAAAACATCGTAAATAAAAGAAACATTTTATTCATTGCAACAATAATACAGACGACTTGCGTGTGCAAAGTTTGCCAGCCTGGTGTTTTGGCGCGCTCAGCAGCGATTCCTATTGGCTTTTGAAAGCCAATAGTGGGAATAGCACATCTCATGCAAAAGTTGAAAAAAAAAACCCATCAAAAAAAGGTGCCGGAACGCTGTTCTGAGCGTTCTATGAGGAAAAAAAAAGCCCTGCAGATTAGTCTTCAAATATCGAAAAGGAGAACATGAAGGAGGACACTTTTTGAGGGAGGACAGAACTCACAAAAGGAGGACTGTCCTCCCTAAAGGAGGACGGTTGGTCACCTTATTTTATAGCTGAAGTCTCTCTTCCTGTCAGTGTAAGTCAATTCTAAAATATTTTGAAGGCCGTGAAGCTTCAGAAGAGGCAACTGCAGTATTGACCCACGGGTCGTTGTGTATGATTGCAAATTGTGTTGGAATTTCAAATGTCCCTCTTGAGCCTTGAGGGGTGATTCAACTGTGGACACGGCAATTTGAATGGGATGTGAGACTCAGTTTGATTTTTTTTTTCCAATATTTTCAGCCAGCTTGGCTTATGAAAACACCAGACACTGAAACATGAATCTGGGCGCTTTGATAACACTCTTGATGGAAACGGACCTCTTAGAAAAATCCATGCTTTCCCATTCCCCTGTTGGATTTCATAACGCGTGTGTCTGCGTGTGGCCGCATAATTGCCACGTTCAGGTTCTGCAGTTGCGCTTGTTCGGCAGCTGGCTACTTGATGTTTAATTCCCCGCTGTTCGGACTGAATCCATTATGCTGATTGCCTACGGTGCAAGGTGGGCAAGTAAAAACTTAGCACCCCCAGCGTTGTGTTCTCGGCCTTGAACTTGTTTTGAAGGCCAAAGGAAGCAATTCATATGGGGAATCGGTCTCCTGCAAATGTGCTCCTGCTAAGATTTTGATGTGTTTTGTTTTTAATCCAAGTCCACACAGTAGGTAGTGTTTTTTTGTTTTTGTTCCTGACTCATCTGTTTTCAGACAAGAGACTGGACAGTCACTTGTCTGAAATGGTATAGGGCAGGGGTCTTCAAACTTGGCCCTTTTATGACTTGTGGGCTTCAACTCCCAGAATTCCTCAGCTAGGCTGAGGAATTCTGGGAGTTTAAGTCCATAAGTCATAAAACACCGAGGAATTCTGGGAGTTGAAGTCCACAAGTCATAAAAGGGCCAAATTTGAAGACCCCTGGTATAGGGTCTCCTGCTTGAGCAGGAGGTTGGACTAGAAGACCTCCAAGGTCCCTTCCAGCTCTATTTTGACTGAAATCAGTTCTCTTCTCTCCTGAGCATAGAGTCTCGGGCAAACCAACCTTTGCTGTAATAGGTCACAACCATTAATAGCATTTTGGCTGTTACGTAGGAACTGTCCAGTAAATTGTACACATCTAGAAAAAGGAAGAAATGCTTAGCTAAAACATGCAGATAGCACCAACTTATTACTTGCTCCTGATAACAACGGTCTTAAGCTCCTGTGATGATTTACAATTTTGAGCTGCATTTCTTCTGGGTTAAACTAGAAGGGGAAGTGATAGCATCACAGACCGGTAATATTCTCCTTGGAGCATCTTAGAACAGTGGTTCTCAACCTGTGGGTCAGGACCCCATTTGGGGTCGAACGACCATTTCATGGGGGTTGCCAAACAACGCAGTCCACCATTTTTTCCCCCTTTTCCTTAGCTGTGCTACTCCCTTTTATTCTATTGGCTTTTGAAAGCCAATAGAATAGACTCTCTTGAATAGAGTCTAATTCTATTGGCTTTCAAAAACCAATAGGAATTGTCCAGACGTCTCTGCCCTGCTGAGCCCGCCAAAAGTCCCATTCTGCAAACGGTGCTGCACCAGTTGAGTAGTCCTCGACTTACGACCGGTTGAGTAGTCCTCGACTTACGACCGGTTGGGGGGTCGTGGCATTAAAAAGGTTGAGAACCACTGTCTTAGAACCTTGAAGTGTTTCTTATACAGCAGCTAGAACAGTGGTGGCGAACCTATGGCATGCGTACCACAGGCGGCACTCAGAGCCCTCTCTGTGGGCACGTGCGCCATGCACCAGAGATGGCAACCGTCCCTCTTCAACCAGCCACCCGCTAACTCGCCGAGGTCCCACCTGGCTGGATGCATCCCGGCACGGTTGGTTTCCCTTCCCCCCCTCCCATCCCTCCTGACCTCGTATGTTCTCCTTTTCCCGGGCACAACCCACTGCATTGCCTCCTCATCGCCGTCCATCTCAGAGACGGCTTCTCTGAACTGCTGGCGGTGGGCTGCGGAGCCCCACAGTGTGCCGGTCGAGGGGCCAGCAGCCTGTGGCTGATGATGGATACTGTCGGCCTCCCTGCGCTCGCTGGCCTCTGTGTGCGGGGGCCGATGGTGTCAGGCAGCAGCTGCCCCGACCCTTGCCTCACCTTGCCCTGTGACAATGGCACCCCCGCCCTGCCTTGCCCTGCAGGACGAGCCTCCTGCCCACCGCCCCACCTGCCAGAGACCCCCTGGATCTCCCCCAACCCTGCCCGGCCCCCACAGGTGTCCCCACAAGCAACATCAAGGTGATCATGCCCACCTTGGCCACACCCACCCAGTCTGCCATGACCACCACAGCCACACCCACCCAGTGGGCCACGCCCACCTGGCACCCGGCGATAAAGAAGTGGGTTTTGGGTTGCAGTTTGGGCACTCGGTCTCTAAAAGGTTCGCCATCACTGAGCTAGAATGAACATGCCTAGGTTTTTGAGATCAAAGCAAGATTAGAATTAGAAGTTTTCCTGTGGCCACAGCTGGAGTACTTTGGCTTATTTCTGAATCTCAGGTTAACACGTTTATTAAGGTTAACAGATTTATTAAGGTTTTCAGATTTTTGGATTGGAGACTACAGAATACCCCTTGGTTGAAATGATAAATGATTGGGATACTTTGAACACGGGTGGGAAATTAAAAATGGAAAAAAAAAGCAAAACTAGGACATGGACTAAACAAATGGAAATTGAGTGCCAATGCAGTTAAGATGCTTTGGTTAGAAAAGATATTTTAAACTGATATTACTGACATTATTAGAAAGAAATGTAACAAATGTTGATATGCAATTGTATATTTACTAACAACAATAAGAATTGTATTGGCTTAGTGTGGAAAAATGGTTATTATTTTCAGAGGGGTGTATTGGAGTGTGTAATATCGGACTTAGTGGGCAATTGTTTGTGAAAAGAGAAAATTAATAAAACATATATATTTATTTATACTATATATATATATATATAGTATAAATAAAAATGCGACCACCGGGAGAATATAGATATAAAAATATACTTTACTAAAAGCTGCCGAGCTTTCGTTTGGGAACTCCAAACATCATCAGGGCTAAGAAGCCAGTAAACAATGATGACTTAAATGGGTTTGGCTGACATTTGCACCCGGCTCCTGGACCGCGTCACCGGTCCCGGCTGGTCAATTTGTGTTCCAGGTGTTTCTTTGTTACTCTCCTTGCATTTCTTTCTATCGTTCTTCCGGATCACTCCTTCCACCACCCCATTGCTGACACTCATCTCCTCCAAGACCCCTTCGTCCTTCTTTCCTCCCATAATATTAACTCTCATCCCATTCCCCTTTTCATTGTCCACCCCGGGGGCGTCCAATTCTCCTCTGTCGGTATTACAACCCTCTCTGGGATCACAGCCACATCCCCGCGTTTCTCTCGACCTCTGCTCCAAGAAATGCAAGGAGAGTAACAAAGAAACACCTGGAACACAAGTTGACCGTCGGGGACTGGTGACGCGGTCCAGGAGCCGGGTGCATGTCAGCCAAACCCATTTAAGTCATCATTGTTTACTGGCTTCTTAGCCCTGATGATGTTTGGAGTTCCCAAACGAAAGCTCGGCAGCTTTTAGTAAAGTATATTTTTATATCTATATTCTCCTGGTGGTCGCATTTTTATTTATACTATAAACATACCCAGTATTTTTATGGAAATGGAAATTTTATATATATATATATATATATATATATTATATATATATATATATATATATATATATATATATGTTTTCTGGGGTTTTCGCGGGAGAAAACCCAAACAACCAAAGACCTACATATATATATATATATATATATATTATATATATCTATATATATATATATATATATATATACACACACACACACATACATACATACATACATATATATTTTCTGAGGTTTTTGTGGGTGTTTGTATGTAGGTCTTTGGTTATTTGGGTTTTCTCCCGTGTCAAATTGGAAGTGTCTTGGTGACGTTTCGACGAAGTCCCATTCGTCATCTTCAGGCTGGTGTTTTCGGCTTCTTGCTTCTAGGAGCAATGTGTGATCATAGCTGTTTCTTCCTTTTAACTGCTAGTGGGGGTATGAACTGATTGGATATATATATAAAGAATACCCCATGGTTGGAAGCTAACCTGGGAAATTTAAAAAAAAATCCTAGAAGAAGACAATAGTAAACCATTTTTGTCCTCTTGCCGAGAAACCCACAAGTACATAGATACGTTCATGATGTCACAAGCAGTTGAGTGCTACTCCAAGGAAATCCAAGTTTTTATTACTCTATCCATTTGCTCAGCACTGTATGTGGCTCTTATTGTAACCCAGCCTTTTGAGTCTCCACAACCTGAAAAACCAATACAGAAGAATATTTGTAACTCAAGGTTGAAAGGAGGGGGTCCTTGGTGCTCTCTGAGCTTGGTTGTTTTCTTGCAGATGTTTCATTATCCAAAAACACCGAGGATGTTACTTATTGTGGGTCATGAAATGTCTCCAAGAAAACAAGCAAGCTCAGAGAGCACCAAGGACCTTGGGACTAGAACGGTCTCTTCTCCTTCTTCCTGGGCAAAACATTTGTGGGTCCCAACCTGGGTGATGGGTTAAGAGCTGAGCTGAACAAAGGGGAGAGGAAGCCCCCAGCTTTTAAATCTTGATCTTCTTGAGTGTCTCTGAGCGTGGCCCAAAATATTGAAGTATTTCTTCCAGGAACTAGGGATTGGGACTGAGAAACTACAACCTTTCCAAGAGATAGATATGAATGCCGAGCCTATTTCTTTCTCCAATTAAATTCAGTTTTCAGAAGGCCATTCCCTCTGCTGTGCCATTTCATTTTTTCATTCTTCGCTGCTTTTTCTGTCTTTTTTTTCCATCTTAAAAACATCCATGCTCTTTGCCTATAGAGGGAAAATGAACAGACGTTTCTCTTCGGATGAAAGATATGTTCTCTGGGGGGTGGGTGGGGGTGGCTGTGGAGCTTCACAAAATCATCACATTGCAGTAATTTTGTTCTTTTTTCAAAAGCCAACTGCCTCTTGTATTTCTGGAGATCCTGTAGCAAATGCAAACCTAGGACTTTATACTCCTTTCACGGGGATATTTACAACAATGTTTCCGGAGGTAATTTACGGTGTTCTAGAAGTGCATAAAAATGCCCAATTAGAACTCTATAAATCAAAGGATTTCAAGGAAGTTAGCTCAAAGTTAGGTCAGCCTGACCTCAATACCTGGGAAGATTCTGGGAAAGATAATCAAACAACAAATCAGTGAACACCTAGAGGCAAACAAAGTCATTACTAAAAGCCAACGCGAGTTTGTCAAAAACAGATCATGCCAGACAAATCTTATTGCATTCTTTGACCAAGTGACAAAATTAGTGGATCAGAGGAATGCTGTGGATATAATTTACTTGGACTTCAGTAAGGCATTTGATAAAGTAGATCACAACCTACTACTTGATAAGATAGAAAAGTGTGGGTTAGACAGCAAAACTACCAGATGGATCTGTAGCTGGCTGACCGGCTGTACTCAGCGTGTGGTCCTCAATGGAACTGCATCTACATGGAGGGAAGTGTGTAGTGGGGTGCCCCAGGGCTCTGTTCTGGGCCCAGGGCTCTTCAACATCTTCATCAATTATTTGGACGAGGGGATAGATGGGGAAATCATCAAATTTGCAGATGACATCAAGCTGGCAGGAATAGCCAACACTCCAGAAGACAGGTTTAGGATACAGGAAGATCTGGACAGACTTGAACACTGGACACTATCTAACAAAATGAAATTCAATGGTGAAAAAAGTAAGGTTCTACATTTAGGCAAGAAAAACCAATGTACAGGTATAGTATAGGGGGTACCTTGCTCAATAGTAGTAACTGTGAGAGGTTACTCGGAGTTCTAGTGGACAATCACTTAAATATGAGCCAGCCGTGTGCTACAGCTGCCAAAAAGGCCAACACAGTGCTGGGCTGCATTAACAGGGATAGAGTCAAGATCATGTGAAGTATTAATACCACTTTACAATGGCTTGGTAAGGCCACACTTGGAATACTACATCCAGTTTTGGTCACCACAATGTAAAAAAGATGCTGAGATTCTAGAAAGAGTACAGAGAAGAGCAACAAAGATGATTAGGGGACTGGAGACTAAAACATATGAGGAATGGTTGCTGGAATTGGGTATGTCTTTAACGAAGAGAAGGACGAGGGGGGACATGATAGCAGTCTTCCAATATCTCAGGGGCTGCCCCAAAGAAGAGGGAGTCAAGCTATTTTCCAAGGCGCCTGAAGGCAGAACAAGAAACAACGGATGGAAACTAATCAAGGAGAGAAGCAACCTAGAACTAAAGAGAAACTTCCTGACAGTTAGAACAATTAACCAGTGGAACAACCTGCCTCCAGAAGCGGTGAATGCTCCAACACTGGAAGTTTTTAAGAAGAGACTGGACAGCCATTTGTCTGAAATGGTACAGGGTCTTTGGCCTGAGCAGGGGGGTTGGACTAGATGACCTCCAAGGTCCCTTCTCACATTATTATTATTATTATTATTATTATTATTATTATTATTATTATTATTATTATTATTATGTACATGGCACAGGAAATACAAACCCTCAAACAGGCACAGGAAACAACCTCAAGAGCCCCAGAAGGTATAAAAACCCACCACTCTGCTCCATGTGGTCACTTTTTTCTAGAGCCATCTTTCTGTCTGGCTCTCCTCTTCAATAAACTATAACCTTCTTTCTAAAGCAGTCTCCATGTTGTTTATTCCCGGCTTGGACTGATGAAGATTTTTCTTTCAACACCACCCACACTGACAGAGTAAGCCACTAGAACAGGGGTCTTCAAACCTGGCCCTTTTATGACTTGTGGACTTCAACTCCCAGAATTCCTCAGCCAGGCAAGTTTGAAGACCCCCTGAACTAGAATATAAACTGAGAGCAAACCCCACTCCTTTACTAGCACTGATGATGTTACCTAGTTTGGGTAATGAGACGTCTCATGAAAACAAGCAAGCCCAGAGAGCCCCAAGGCCACCTCATAGATGCACAGTAAGTTGCAGTCAACTGTTTGCCATGATACCTTGCTGCATTTCAGCATTGAAGATTCATTTATTAAAGAATGTAAGAAAAAAAAAAACCCAAAGCGGCTGATTAGCGTTAAGCCCAGTCTTGTTCCACTAATTACTCTGCAGAGTGCTCCCTAAAAGATTATCATGAAAACCTCTCACATGAGCTTCGTGCATCCAATCAAACCGAAGTGAAGATGGAAATTGGGACTGCCAGGATGCTGGGCTGAATAATTTACAAAACCTATGTTTATATAATTTGATTAGTGCCTATCTGCATATTAAAATGTGTTTTCTCCTTTTGAATGCATAGCAACCAATGCCCCTTGCAGATTGAAATTTCACATCAAGGCAATACGAAAGGGAAGATGGGCAGCTATAATAGTCCAGCATAGTATGTTGAATGATAACTAATTAAGGTATATTAACCTCAAGGAGATCAAATGTGCTTTCTTTTTCAGGCACATAGAACGTGCATGGAAGGGGAGAATCTTGAAGATGAGCTCACTCCATTTTAATATTTTTCCTCATCTCTTAAGTAGGATGTGTCCAAAGGGAAGCATATGCCTATAGAAGTGCTTCGTATAATTTGAATTCTGCAGCTCCAGTTCTATTTTGATATGTCAGCTGTTGGAAAACTAGACGCAAGTAGGCCTTCCATTGTAGCTACCTTTGATCTGACTTTCACTCTGCTTGGAAGGTGAGGAGCTTCAGGCCTCATTAATGCTTGACTGGGAAATTACCAGATAATCCCAAAGGTGCTTTTTCAAGAGGCCAGGGGAGTTTCTTTGTTTTTCCTTAAAGATGTTTCATTTCCCATCCAAAGCTTGAGGAAATAGAAAAAGACATCAAAAGAAAGCAACGGGAAAACCAAACACTATGGATAGAACAGTGGTGGCAAACCTATGGCACGCGTGCCAGAGGAGGCACTTGGAGCCCTCTCTGTAGACACATGTACCTCGCTCTTTGGCTAAGTTTTCTCAGGAAAAAGCCATTTCTCAAGCTCTTCCTAGCCAAAACAAGCCTCCGGAGCGAGCGCACTGTTTTCAGCTTTGAATTAGATCAAATCTGACATCAGAAACAGACTAACAGATGACCTGAGTGCTGCATGTGTTGCTCTCAAACTTACAAAGTATGAGCCAAGGTTAGACAAATTATCAGCATGCATACAACAGCAAAAATCACATTAATTTTTCAAAAGCATGCCAAATGCAAACTTGTACCTTTCAATAAAACGTTGTTTGTATCATTGAAAGCTTTGTTATTGTGTTTTTCTTGTAAGACAAAAGATGTTAATGTATGAGTTGTTTTTTTCTAAACTAAAACCTCAGTATTCATGTTACACTGCCGCGTTGGCACTTTGCGATAAACAAGTGGGTTTTGGGTTGCAGTTTGGGCACTCGGTCTCCAAAAGGTTCGCCATCACTGTGATAGGAGAATCACAAAGATGTGTCTGTTGCATCACCAAGAGTTGAATTCACCCTGAAGAAGACTTTACCTTGAAGGACCTCAAGGATAGGAAGAGGTGGAAGTTACAGTTTTTAAGAAGGTGTGATCCTACCTTTTGAGACTTTTTTTCCCCATAGTAATGAAAATAAAAAAACCAACAAGGATTTCAGCTTTTGTACTGAAAACAGGAGGTAATGCCCCAAGGTAAAATATATTTTTAATAAATGTATTTGTAGCATATCATACCATATGAAAGGTACACGTTAAAAATATACAGTTAATACTTGGGATGTTCCATAGCAGGGAGACACAGGACACATACACACATTTAATGTAAATCACTTAATGCCCTTTTTATCTTGCTCAAAGAAGAAGATGGTCTAAGTGGCCCAACACAGCAGTGGGGAGTGAGTATAAATGAAAATAATCATGTAAGACAGGGCTCTTCAAACTTGGCCCTTTTATGACTTGTGGACTTCAACTCCCAGAATTCCTCAGCCAGGCACGCTGGCTGAGGAATTCTGGGAGTTGAAGTCCACAAGTCATAAAAGGGCCAAGTCTGAAGAGCCCTGATGTAAGAGAACAGGAAAACAGACCATGATCTGCTTTACATGCATACTGAAATATCTCAAGTCACCTATAGTGGTAGTTATCCTGAAGCTTCCATGATATCCACTGCTTTCCAGATCTTAGTTTCAACTTTTCACGATCTCTGTTGTGTAACCCTTATTTGAGTTCCTTTCCATAATCAAAGCTACGTTTTCTTTGGTCTACTAGTTAAGGAAGCTATCTAATATCTTAACCTCTCAGAGGCCCGGCTTCTCTTCCTTCCTTCCAACATTTTAGATTCTCCCAGATCTACCTTAGGGATATGGCTTATATCTGATCCAATTTGCTGAAAGGGTAACAGCGGCTATAACCCAAAGCTCCATTTCAATTAATGCTTTCATATCTTGTGGGAGGAAAGTCAATGGCTTCGTTAACTTCTTCAGAGAAGCACTTTTTTCTGTCTGGGTGAATGTCATTTTTCTTGATTTTATTGGCAGTTCCACCTATTTGGAATTCATCTCTCCCGCTTTAACGTTTCTGCCGGAATGAGACAACTGAAATCCAATTGATCTTAGAAAAATAGGCAGGATCAGACCTGGTTTATTCATGGATGAGAGACCAGTTGCAGCTGGGAAGGCAAAATAGATTTCGCAAGACGTCTTGCATCACTCTAAGCAGACATCCATGAAATTGCCAAAAGTTGAACTCAGCTCATATGAATACTTATTTTGCTAACAAAGCTATTACTTAGGTATAGATTTCCTCCCCCCCCCCTCCACTCAGGAAACCAAAATGACCATCATTTATTTTTAAGTACTTTAAAAAAAACAACCCACCTTTTGTTGTCATTGATATTTGGTAGCCATGAACTAAAGCATCTGTCCTTAATTCAAGAAGAAAGATATATTTTCCGCTGGGTTTCCGTTTGGTGGAATGAATTCTCAAATCATCAAAACCCCCCAGGGAATCATTTTCTCCAGCTAAGTTAAATGTTCCCAGATGTCCCCCACCGCTATTCTTCCCCCCCCCCAATTCTTCTTTCTTTCCTTCATCAACTGCCTACCTTGTGCCTTGACCTGCGCAATCTTTTATGACCTCAATTTGCTCAATTCCTGTTAGGTCTCCTAAACAGCTAGCTTGGTCTTTCAATTTCTTATGTCCTGCTTTGGCATCTGTAATTATTCCCATCATATTGCTCTCCTGTTTCTTTAGTCTGCCTTTAATATGCCCTGCCAGGATTTTTTTTTGCCAGATAAATGTTGGAATAAATAAAATAATAATTATCGTAATTATCAGAGGCACAAACCTCTGCAAGGAGTTGGGTGCCAAATAGAATATCCTATGGACCATAAAACCAAATAAATGTCTATGGCAATGTTTCTCAACCTTGACAATTTTAAGGCATGTGGACTTCAACTCCCAGAATTCCACAGCCAGCATTGCTGGCTGTGGAATTCTGGGAATTGAAGTCCACATGCCTTAAAATTGTCAAAGTTGAGAAACACTGGCTA